>NC_091557.1:11624663-11632163 GCF_042767895.1 Penaeus vannamei | reverse complement strand
GTTAACACAGACACTCAATCCCGGTGCATCACTTGCGAACCAAAGTACATCTCCCAGACGGCGTGGAGTGGCGTGCGTGCGCGTGTGACGCAAGACTCTGCGAGTGTGAGAGTGCGGGCTCGCTGGCTGTGGCGGGGCAGCACCACACTCTGCACCACGCTCGCCGCAACTGTACTGCCCGCGCCTCCTGCACTGCCCCGGACACTGCTCATTAAGACACTGTCGTCACCATCTCCAAGGCTATTTTAATCGCCGAAGCTGCCGTGTTGTTGTTGTGATCATTACAGGGAAGGAAAATAAACAAACGTGGTAACTGAGATAAAACCAATGCTCCTTTACACAGAGAGGGCTTTACATCGCATTCGCCAACAACGAATTTACTCCTTTTCCAAGACGTACTGGATGCATTGCAAAAAAAATCGTAACCACAGAAACATTCGTTAACCAATTCCAGACTTCCTGTGGCGTAAACACGACTTCCTTTACTCGTTAAATTGAGTGAATTTGAAGGACTGACAGTAAATGTATGAAACAAAGCCAGAATCCCAGTGTTCCCATATTATGACGAGTCATATTCCTGCTATGGATGCGACAAACAGCCATTGGTTTTCCACTTTGAATTCCTGAGCGTATCACACCTGGCCCCGCGGTGACCTTGACCGCTCGGCCCACGGCGACCCTCTGCTCACGGATAGCTCAGCTTTGGTGTTTGTTTTTCTAACGTCTTTTTATTTATATCGAGTTGCAAGGTATTTATATTGTTCTGGATGAGGCGGACCCCCGGAACTGGCCATTCGCTACTCAGAACCGACAGATGCAGTGTCTTGTGCGGCCATTTAAGCGCTATTGGGTTTTCATGAGATGGTTCATGCACAGGCGATAGGTTAACGACGAGGTGCTAATTACCGCGAAGGTGGGTGGTAACAGTAGTAGAGGTGGGCGTTGGAGGCGGTGGGCGGCAGGCGGCCTTGAGCAACGACGCTGCTTCACCGCCACCGACGTCGCCACCACTCCAGCACTGCCGCCAGGAAAGATGGAGTCTACAGTAAGCCGTTCTTTTTTTATGATGTGTACTTTCGCGACAACTATACAGAATTTATCTACACGAATATCCTAACGGCATTTCTCCTCCGGCTCTTCCCCAAGGCCCGCCCCGCCGAAGCCACTTCCCCTGCGCCGTGTCATGACAAACACATCGCGAAAGACGAGTCATTTTACTCTCCCATTCTTTCCAGTTAGTAGTTCCTAATCGCGGTATGATTCACGCCTTCGCTGCTCTATATCCTTGGAGCTTCGAGTCTCAAGGCGCGAAAAGGGAGACGTCACTCGAGCCCCACATTTCCCTCCCTTGAATGGCCCCTCTCCCATGTCCTACGTGTGTCCGTCGCATAATGATCTTTGTATTTGTCCTCCACCAAGACTACACGCCATGAATGCAATGTATTGGTGACCGCTCCAAAGCAGGCATGGCCCGGGCCGCATTTGGACGGGACGCCGCCCATCCGTCTCGTTTTGGATGCGTTATGAGGGAGGACGACTATTCAGCGCGCCTGCCTTGGCTGGAACAAAGCTTGCATGAGCTGAACTTGCGATGCATCATGACATACCGCATAAATTAATCATGAATGAATAATCAGACAGCAACGATCACCAATGTCATCATAAAAATAGTTTATAGTAATATTTTTACAATTCAGTTCATCTTGATATTGACCGTACGCAATCGTAAACTTTTTATAAATCGCATATGAATGCATAATTCAGCCCGTGTAAGCATTATGGCCAGAACAATAAAGAAAACGGAACTGCGTGTAGCTACATAATAACATCCAGCCAACAAGAAGGCAGTGGTACCAGAGGTGTGCATATAAGACAACAATCGGAACATATACAAGCTGTCATTAAGAAAAATAAATCTTGCAGCCAACGACCGGGGGGCTGTAATCACGTATTTCCTTAAGTGTGGCTAAACTGCATATCCAAATACTACATCTTTCCACTCCAAAAAGAACAGTCATCTGTACACAAGACGAGTGTGTGTGTGTGTGTGTGTGTGTGTGTGTGTGTGTGTGTGTGTGTGTGTGTGTGCAGTGCAGTGCAGAAACATAACTGGAAGCCCTCTAGCCACACGCACTCTCTTCCTGTCATTACTCAGACATTCCACCTTCATGCCCGCCCTTCTTGCCTTCCCGCCTCGGTCCGCCCTCGTGTTCACTTATTATTATCGTCATTATTATAACGTATTGCCTTATCTCGCTGCCGTCTCCCCTCTTCGAGTCGCAGTCTCAACCATTCAAGATATCAGTCATATTCTTCTCAGCTTCAAGATATCAGTCATTTTAGTTTATATCATTGCAGAGAAACAAAAACAAATTCACGCTTATCTAGTTCTCCAAATCTAAAAAGCCGCCCGCAACCACTCCATCACATCTGTCACTTCATATTTACGCCCGTCCGCAGCACTTTGTTCGGCAAATCCGCAAACACAAGCGCCCTTCCCGAAGTGTCTCGCAAGTCCCCCGCTCGCTCCTTGCCACTTCCATCATCCCCGGCTTGACACCAGACCGAGTGTTGACGGAAGGGAAATCTTGGCTGTTGACAGAACCGGCTCTTGCCATGTTGTCATTGAAGCTTGCACTTCCTGACTCCCCTGCCATGACTAACTACGTGACCTTATTCACGCTCGGATCCGTTCCTTTTGCAAAAACGTTCCCCCCCGCAACCAGCAGAAAAAGGCCCGGGATGGAGCTGAATCCCCGCCTATTTCCCCACCCCGCCCGCCCTCTGACCCGCCTCCTGCCTAGTGATGGTGAACCCGGAAACTATACATATGACCCTAAAAGAAGAAAAAAATACTAGCTTATTTCTGCCTCTGTCATTTTGCTTACTAATGATTTAGATACAATATAAGGACAGAGACAGGGACCAAAATAGCAAATCCGGGAAGATTTCAAAGCACATGATGTCTTCCCAGGGGAGATTGTGCAGATCACCCGGACGAAATCGGGGAAGATAATGTCACTATCAGTTATTGAAAATTGTTGCAGGTTTTATGCACGGATGTTATTATTATTAACATCGTGATAGTTTCGAACCGATAACGACAAGTTAAAATATATATTCGATTCAGTATAGCATTATGTTGGCAAATTTAGGCACATGCGACTTGACAACACGAGCTAAATATAAATAAGTATAGAATACCTCAAGATGAACTTAGATGTCGGTCTCCAGGTTTAAGGTATCCCCCCCCCACGCTTCCCCCTCAAGCTTGCACAAACACACCATGACCTTGAACTTCGGCTGCCTCCTCCTGCACAGCGCCGTACCTTATGCTCTACACATTCATCACTTGCTCTGCAACTCTCTTAATTAGTGGATTAACAGACTTGAATAGCGATACTTTGCTGCTAGTAAGCAATTCAATATGCTTGGTATAGATCTTCAAGTGTGTAGGCAGTTATGTCATCTTTAAAGCAGTTTCCTCGATGCTAATTTGGTGGGTTTCAGTTGAGTGAGTAATTGCACCTTTCCTCACGGACGGTGTAATCTCGCGAGTCTAACACCCTACACCTAGCGTCCAGATGAAGACACAGGCAAGATAATATGTCATAAATAATCATAAACTACTAATTATGTCATCACTCAGTCATTGTTCGGCATATAAAATTCGTTCCCACAAGTTTGGAAGCGACTGTGACGGAGGCTGGTGTGGGCTGGACGGCTTGGCTGCCGGCGGTGGTCTGGTCCGCGCCACAACAACACCTCTCACACAACACTGTTTTTGTTCGTGCGTCACCGCCACCACGCGGCTCCGTCGGGAAATGCACAGTATTAGTAGCTTTAGGGCAATGACTGCTACTCGACAAGAAAAAAAACGTCTGCTATGCACTCGCTATCTAAACCGTTGATTTTCTTCGCGGAAGTTACCTGATCAAAAAAGTCGTTTAGGTTTTGTTTCCATTTCGTGCTGAAGCTTCCGAGTACCTGACGTATGCCGTCACCGCCCTGCTTGATGCACCGACCTCGGGAAATTGGCTCGTGCTGAGACCTAGAGGTTGACGTGCCGCCGTGATAGCACTGAACTCTTTTTTGGGATTCTATTTCTCGCAACGTAAATATAGAAGGCGAACATGCTAAGATAGAAACATCTGCAGACATAGCGCCACAATAGACAAACAGACAAGGCTCTCTATAGTCAAACCGCGGTTCAAATGGGGTTTGTACGCAGGTCTACATAACGACCTCCTATCCCTGACCGCCCAGTACAGTCTAGGGTTGAAATAGTCGCTTGTTGAGTCTCTACTAACCGGTCTACTGTGGCGGGGGGGGGGGGGATGCATGACTCTCAGGGACTCCTGTGCTCTGAGACCGTTCAGCACAGTCACGGCGACATTTGAGTGAGGAAGATGCATATCAAATGTCTATGGCAACTCAGGAACTATCCATGCAGAAATGAGTCGCTTTGGGCACGCAGAGATAAAGCACCTCTACTGATTCTTTACGTAGTCGCGCTTTGGCCGCACCAAACGCGGTTCTAACGCTTCACACCGGCGGTCCTTTGAAACAGCGCCAGCCGCGGGCATGACATGCCACCCAATACATCTTTTATCACCAGTTTTACTTTACTTCGCACACACCGCTCACTGCACCCAATATATGCATTATGATACTTCATCGCAGATACCGCTGGCCATTATACCGTACGAATTAATGAAAGAGGTGGAAGCATTGGATATATCACACACCAGACTCTAGACATGCATACTGTAGTGGCTGCAATTAACCTCGTCATCCAATACTGCACGGCAAGACTGTATAAGTGTCTGATATGCGCTTGGATGTGTTTTCTTGTATAGCGGAGAATGCAGTCGATAATGAGTAACTGCAGTTTTACAATGAAAATAGGGAAATGATGTAAAATGAATTGGTGCATCTTGCGCGATAGGAGAAGACTGAGTTTTCGGTGTTGAATGATATTTCAATACTATATAGAATTTAGATCAGAGTAAATATCGGCTAAGAGTAAGTGAAGATGTGTGAAGAAAAGGAAAAAGCAAAGGAAGTGAAATGATGATGGGGAGAGGAAGTATGTAGCGTAGTGTCAAGAGTAGTGTAGGGGCGTTTAGACAGCAGTTACGAGGGAGGCCCAGGAGAAGCATGGCGGTCCTGAAATAGTTCTCAGCCTAAGGTGGAGTTACGCTTGGCACGCTTGGGGGAGAGGGAAAGGGAGAAGTAGCAGGAACAGGGAAAAAAGGAGGGCGAGGAGTGGGAGAAGGAGAAAGAGAGGGAAAAAAGAACGAAGAAGAGAGGGAGGGAGAGAGAGAGAAAGAGAGGCAGAGACAGAGAGAGAGCGAGTGAGCGAGCGATAGAGAGAGAGAGAGAGAGAGAGACAGAGGCAGAGACAGAGAGAGCGAGTGAGCCAGCGAGCGAGAGAGACAGAGACAGAAACAGACAACGAATAGAATACAAACCTACATACACCCATACATACATACTGACAGAAACGCGAGTGCGGTAACACTGCAGAACGTGCCTGAGTGTGACTGCGTGTGACTGGGTGTGGTGTAAGTTGAAGGATGTGGTAAAGAGCCCTGGGTGGAGCGAGGATGGGACTTCAAGGCTGTAATTTCCTCGGCTGTGACTTTGGGAGTGTGTCAGGTGTGTGGAGGTGGAAATAATTACGTATATTGCACACTTCGATCGATATTATCTTTTCTGTGAAGTCAACCTAGTCGGATGATGATGATGAGGTGGATGATGATGCATCCTGTTAATGATAGTAGTAGTTTTGATGAATAAAATAGTAATAATAATAATTACTGTTGTAATAATAATGATGATGAACATGCTAACTATACTAATGATGATAATAGCAATAATAGTAATAATTATAATAATAATGATGATGATGGTGATAATGATGATGAGGAGGAGGAGGATAACAATAATAATAATAATAATAATAATAATAATACCAGTAATAATAATAATAATAATACCAGTAATAATAATAATAATAATACCAGTAATAATAATAATAATAATGCTGATAATAATAATTACAACAACAATAATGATGGTAATAAGAACAAAACAATCACAACAACAAAAATTATTACAACAGTAATAATGGTGATGGTGATGATAATAATACCACCAACATCAACAACAATAGTAATAACAACAACAACAATAGTAATAACAACATCAACAACAACAATAGTAATAACAACAACAACAATAATAACATCAACAACAACAACAATAGTAATAACAACAGCAACAACTGTACAATAACTTCACAAGGCAAAAGATGACGTTTTGATTAAATCTTCATAAGAAATTCATTTGTATCTGACGGAAAGAGAATCAAGAAGCGTCAGATACTTTTCTTGCGTTGTGATTATCAATTCTTATTCAGAAGAGGATTCTTTATTATCATCACTATGATCATTATTACCGTTGCCTTTATTATGGATATTATTATCATTAACGTTAACATTACTTTTATTTCATTGTTATCATTATTATCATTAGTGTTATTGTTTTATAATTTTTATCATAAATACAATTATAATCTTTATTATCATCATTATTAGCATTCTTACTATTGTTTTATTGTTATTTTTCTTATCAAGCTTATTGTCATTATCGTTACTATATTCTGCAGTCTGCCTTTTATATTTGTTACATCTTTGTTGTTTGATTATCACCATCTTATCATTGACATCTACGTGTCCAACTTAAAATGGGTCATCACATGCTCGTCCCTCTTAGCTCCGTCCTGCTCCACTCTTTCCCCGAATTACAACACATAAGAGCGATTTTTGAATACACTCGATCTCAAGCAGCCGCCGCGACGCCTTCAAGCCGCCCCCTAGTTAAAAGTACCCTCGTGACGTCATCTTCCCGGGGAGAATACCCCCTGGCCCGTTCGCGAGTCACCCAACACTGGGATGAGTCACCCCCCCCCCTCTTCAACCCACTCGCTCTAGATGACCGCAACACTATATATGGACTTCGACGGCGAGTCAACAAAAGCGAGCAGGTGTTTGACAAGGAGGAAAATGCATGGCTCCGCAGTCCAGGTTTCTGAAGCTATAGTCGGCAAAGTTCTTACGAGATTTTGATGGTTGCTTAAAGAGTGAAAAGTATAATAAATGGGCGATTTAGTGTGCGCAACCTTTGTTTCAGGTTCTAAGCGTTTAGAGCGTCGATGTGCTAGTCGTCTACAGCAAGAGAGCAACCCAACGCAGGCTTCGTGGATCACGTCCATTTGCGCAGCGGACGATACCCTGCGGTCGCTGTCTGGAAGTTGCACGTGACTCAGTGTCTCTTTGCGTGATGTCATAACCGCAAGTATGACGTCAGGGTCACTTTTGCGACGTCACACCCGTGAATTGTGACGTCACGGGAAGATTTTAATGCTGGTGTTCGTTTGGCGTGTATAAGCCAGCTGTTTCACTATACCACAGCATTGTATATCATGGAATCCTA
>NC_091557.1:11609663-11619663 GCF_042767895.1 Penaeus vannamei | reverse complement strand
CGAGATACGAAAGGATGTTGGCCAGGAAGCAGGATGGCTTGCGCTGTCGTGGTTCCGGTGACGGGGAGGTTTATGGCTGAGAAGGAGAGTAACATGGGCGTGCGGGGGGGAGGGGGGGGGCAACATAGAGTCTACATAGAGCTGATAACGGAGGCGCCTACACAGACCAGGACTGCCTACCTGGAGACCTTTTATGGGCTCGTCACGCGGTCCTCTAGCCACCCTCCGCCTACTCTGTGTTACTCGTATGACCAGCTTCAGTGTGGGTCGTCTTGACGCCCACTCATGCACACTCGGAGCATACATATCAGCTTGTCTTAGCTTACATATTTTGTGGCTGGAAGTCTGCCATGTTTTCGGAAAACTTCGTCGGTGGATGTGCCACTCAGAGAATAAAATGTCTTCTTCGCAATCAATGTAGCAAACAGACAATAAAGCATAACACGACCTCCGCCTCCTCCACGCCCCGACCTTTTAACTCCCGTAAACAGATGTTGGGGAGAAGTGATGCATACCAACTCGCAGCGCCCACGCTCGCCCACGCCCACGCCAACTCCCCCGTTGTTTCAGGTCTCGAGTTTCACAGAAATTCTCCTTTGTGGGCAGACTCGTCCCGCCCACACGACCCAACGTCCTGTCATTCCTTTGATTCATCCCCCACACGCTTGGTCTTTCGTGAACAAAATGTCATAAATGGTGTATATGTCAGGCTACTCTTTTAGCTTTTACAATGTCGGTGACATATCAGCTCTCTGCAAAGTGCACTTGGACCGCGCAACCCAAAGCATACATCCAAACGGACACGCAGTCTGCCCATTCCTCACGGACGCAGGGTCACCACACCTCACTCTCCAGAACTTCAGCAGCAACTCTTACCACAAAAAAAAAAACATGCTTTCACACACACCTTAAACCACGCCATGTCTTCATAACTTTCCCTCATAGAAAACGCCAACATACATCATGGCTTAAGCAACATCCCGCCCCCACAATTAAACACGCCTACACGCCCAAACCGCACCCTCGTCACCAAGTCTTTCGCCCTTTATTGCGCAACGGATCAATCTATAAGCCAGGTGCAGAGTTAAGTTATCTGCACAAACCGCACGCCTTCGCCATACACCTACGCGCCCACACCGCGCCCACGCACCCATCCATCAAAAGCCTACGCACAGACGCGTGGACATAGATGTATTATTACAACAAATACTGACCTGAATGTGATTTGTGCCAGCCTGTCTCTCCAAACAACCTCGACTGACATCTGACATCCCACAGGAGACAAAAAATATAAGCAGCGTGGGCGCGAATCACGAGTAATATACAGATGTCTCGAGTCATCATCGCGAGAACGACGTGAACAAGTAGCATGAATGACCGTTACGAGGGGGTCGTTGTAGGTGCATTACGCCGTTGGTGCAAAATGCTCCTTGCCTCCCGCGAGAGTCGCTGGTTTCAACGAGAAATGCCACGAGGGTTCACACTACAACTACTCCATACCCACACGCAGCGCCCACACAGAACCTGCGACCTAAACTTGTATCAATCTACGCCCACATGCAAGGACCTCTGCCTACTCGCCCCATTGTCAGAGCCCCACGTCGCGGCGGCTCCTCCACTGCTGCACCGCGATACGAGGGCTCTTCATCACACCCACTGACCTCCCACATGCCCGGCTTAGGTAGCATGCGGGCCAGATGTTTCTTTCTCGCATTACGACCAAAGCCAGACGTTTTTCAGCAATCATCGAAACTTCGAGTTTATGCTTTTTGTCGCACAGATGACTGGAATGACTTGCAGGCCACGGGCGTAACTATGATGAAGGTCGTCCAGGGTCACCCACGCTGCTGGGCGCCTGCACCCCCCCCCCCCCCCCCCCGACTGGTCGTCACGCATGGCCGAGTATTCGTCCTCGCCTGAAGTGTCTTCCGGTCAGGGAGAATCACTGGTTCCTCATGCTCCGATTTTCGAGGAGGTCTTGTGGCTGACCTTACCCCGCTGCTCGTGCATGAACCTCAGGCTCCGGAAATCCAGTGATCTTGTCATGTCATGCACTTCCTCAATCCTTTGAGCTGTCATGTAATTGAATTTCACTGAGCGGAGAAAATCTCGCGGATGTCATTTGTGTTAAGGCCACGTATGTGGTATATACGAATGCAACGTTTGTACTTCCTGTTGCACAGAGAAACATCATTAATCAAAACTGAAATGATGCATTGTTACGCATCCATTTTCACTGAAAAATATTTGCGAGTAGGATAACGGAGTGGTGTATTCCTTTTTTAAAACTAGTGAACAAATACACCTGATTCAAACCTATGCCTAGACCTTATGAGAAAGGCATGACTATCAACCTCGCAGAGAAGTCCCTCTTGCCCGCGACACATCACCGCAGCATGCGATGGGAAGCAGCCCCGAGTGAGCTTCACTTTATATGGTATTGGCTACCTAATCTCGGCCGCCGCAGCCCCCTCCCTCCCTTCCTCAGCCCCTCCCGAACGTTCATCGAGGAGGGAAGTTGGGGAAATGTTTATAACTACATTTAAATGTGTATAACTACATTTCCTAAGTTTTACGGAGTTTGCTGTTTGTTGCACTCTGGAACTTGCACTGCAAACAACACACAAAATTGTTTCTCGCGCTTCTATTGGAAAATATGAAATGCACAATTTTTGTGTAGCTGCTACAGGCCATGGAAGGTCACGAATACACAATCATTATAAGAAATAAACACCAGAATCCCGGGAGTTTTATGCTAAATACACATAGTACATCCCCATTGGTGAATATATCACACACTAAAAGCACCTCGACGAGCACAAGTCACATCGCGAAAGGATCCGTTTTCAGAAGACACTGAAAACGAAACCAACTTCGTCTTTAGCTATACATCATTATCATTCTAGTCTCTCATAAAGACGGCAGATGAATTAAAGGCAGGTGTATCAGGTATGCACGGCGAGGCGATGGCACACAGACGAAGGCAAGATACATGGGGAGATCACACCTAGAAGCATCTCGTTCTGTTCTGGGGTTAGTGGAATAACTTTTCACTCGTGTGTCATTTGCTCTTGATGGGCGAGGCATTAAGGGGGGAGAGGGGGAGGGAAGTGGCAGTGTGTCAATGCCATGATATTGAAGTTTCTCAACGAGGAGGCTGGGCGAGGAAGCGGAGCACGGCACACCTGCACGTTAAAATGGCACTTCAGCGGCACGGGGTGGGCTAGAGCACGTCACTTCTCAAGCAACACTTACCTTTGGCGTATAGGAAGTGATCCTCGTGCAATCACAGATTTTCATGTATATAGTCAGTCGATTATGACAGATCACGAGGCAGCACGAAAGCGCCGTGTGTGCCCGCCGACACTACCACTTTCACTGCGCCGTGCCCGGGCTCGCGGTCCTCGTGGGGGAGGGAAGGGGGGGGTCAAGGTAGCGGGAGACCAGGTGAGACCAACACACGGACGCACGCACGCACACGCATACCGACACTCGTGCCCTCCCACTCATTCACTCTGCCATGAATTAGCGAATGGAGTGAATGTATCAGTGATTGTACGCACTTAACGCACAACAGGGAGGCTTACATTCACACCCTCCTCCAGCCGTCCACCTGGCTGCCCGTCCCTGCATGTGGGCGGGGTGGAATGCTCTGCGGTGTCACTAGTCATAGCAGGAGGACCTCAGCTGTGCGGCCAATGGGCAATTAACCAAATAATATTCCTGGTAAGAAAGTGCAGTCGATGGCAGGAAAGTCGTCAATGCGAAAATTATACCATACCAAACCGGCAAGACAGCCTTAACCTTCTTGCAGTCAGTGTCAGCAAATACCTGTCTCATTTCATCATGCGAGTTTACATGTGTGTGGGTTTTAATATAACAATCACAGCGTAGATGAACAAAAACTGGCCAAAAGACCGCGATGACTGGGATTTTTCCAAACACGAAATGGTTCGGGATAGAGACTACATCGCATTTAAATTTCTTATCAGCTCCCAATTGATTATCATTCGACCTTCGTGTTAATATAAGCAGTCCTTCGCGTAAAGGGAGGATGTCTGTTTATTCTTCTCTGGCTCATGAATAAATGCGTGAAATAATCAGAGAGGAAGCGAAGCCCTTTCCCAACATGACGCCCAGGTGAGAAGCTCGTCCAGCACGGTCTTGCCTCGTGTTATCATTTCTTATGAAGTTCTAGATTTAATTCTGACTTACATTCATGTCATACAGCGGACGTTTCATATAAACACGTTCATTTCGGGAATTAATATGAAGTGATTATATCTGCAGGATGCGTAGTATGTATACACAAGCTAAGACAAAGCCCTAAGTGGCTTGTGTTGAGACTGAATGAATGGAGTCGATAGCGACTACCTTGTGGGGTCTGTGTACTTGAACTGACACAGCGGTGCTATATATGTGCTTATGATGGACATAGTAGGGCGTCTGGTAAAGGTGACAGGAGTAGTGGTTAGCGTATTTCTGTACACATGATGGAAGGGCGGAGCTTATCGAAGCGTCAGTGGTATTTAGGGGGATTTGTGGTGACAAAATTTCATGTAAAGTTTTGTACATGATGATATTTTGTAGTTCATGTATATAACGCCCGTAAAATATAAGCACAAGTGTTTGAGTTGAAGGTGGTGATGCGTGACTCTACTTTCCAACCTTGTTTAATGTTATCTCTCTGCAGGTATGCCCCGCATTTACTCATCTCGATTCATATTTATCCCAAAATGTCTCAGCAGACACACTCGCCTCCATATACATGCATGGAGTACTTACAAATGTATAAGATACATATACACCAAAGTTAGTATTCATGAATGAATCTTTGATTTGGCAGAAGCTCGAATCAAAGTGAATTAGGGTGTTACAACACTTCTGCTTCTCCGTGATCCAATTAACCGCTCATCAAGATATTTATAGATCACTCAGACCAATTAAACGAAAGAAAATATGTACGTACAGTGTGCTTCTCCCTTCTTACTTTTCCTTTCTTTCTGTGTTACAATACAAGCTTAAGATCCCCAGTTTGTGGAAGAGTAACATCTATCGTGCCTCTGAACCGCCTTCTGAATGTCGTCACCCCTTCTCACATCTCGCCTCCCGTGATCGTTATGAATCCGCCGCCCAAATACAGAAGTCGTGATGGAGCGTTTGTATCCATCCTAGTCAGGAAAGTAGGGTAGGAGAGGAGGAGGAGGAGGACGAGGAGGAGGAAAAGGAGGTGGTGGAGGAGTAGGATGACGAGGAAGAGTTGGACGACGAGGACGTGGAGGACGACGACGACGAAGACGAAGAGGAGGAAGGAGAGGTTCAAGAAAAAGAAGGGGCGTAGTTCGAAGGAGGAGAGAGAGGAGGTGAAAGAGAAAGAGGTCGAGGAGGAGAAGGAGGAGGTCGTGGAGTGGGGGTTGTTGTGAAGTCGCCCTCTTTCCACAGAAGAGTTAGTGATCGGTGATGACTGGCGCTCCACCACAACGTAATATGAAGCTGATACTGAAGGTGACATCATCTCCAGTATGACCGTGGTTAGATCGCATAAGTCACTGCATATGTGGGGCTGAATGCGCAGAGAGTGGACGTAAGACAGCATGAGGAGAAGCAGGTTCCTATCTGTTCCTTAACACTCATTAACTTCTGCTAATCGCCCTCAGCCAACGGGCTGTACGCTACAGTCTTAATATTAGACCAGCGTGATAGAGCGTGAGGGAAAGAAGGTCGAGATCCCTCACACTGATCACCTTATGCGGACCTGCTCATCAGCGTCCTCTGGTAACGTTAGCCTCGCAGACTCTACGGGAAGCGTGACTGTTCCCCTCCGGCGCTGACAGTGATTTAGCGTGATTAATTCTAACGAAGAGGGAGCAGCTTAGCAGATCGGAGGGGACAATGGCCGAGGCATTACAACGATACCATCAATGGGGAAAAACCTTAGGAATGTTGGCACGGTTGGCAGGAGGCTGGGCTAAGCTGGCGGGAAGAAAGAGGAAGCAGAGGAGAGGAAAATAAAGAAAATCGCCCAGGCATTGAGAAAACAAAGGAGGTGTGTGTAACTGCGGATATCAGTGTGCCCGCGGCTTTGATAGTCAGATTACTTGAAAGGCACGGTGACTGATGCGATAATAACGCCAGGAATTGAGATACTGACAGTTATGCTTGGTAGTGAATTATGCCATTTTTCTTTCTCCTTTCTACTATTTTCAAATTTATTGTACGTTTAGTAATCAGAAACATAATTTAGGAGGCATTTCAGGCTTCAGTGAGATAAACATTATTATTTTCAGATCAGATATATTTTATAGGTTAATGAGATGAATTTTCATTTTACAGGGAAGGAAAAACCTGAAGAATACCATACATGCTCACGTTTTTTTCTTTTGTCATTCGTGGAAGCTGTCGTAAAATCGACCCTCATAGAGACGTACAGTCGAAGGGAATGTCGTATATTTCCCCGGAAATGTTTTCCCAGGGTTTATAGTCTAAACCCAACTCTTTCGGGTGTCGTGTTGTGCTTTCCGGCTTGTGAATAAATCAGGTTTGTAGCGACAAATAGATACAGTATACAAAAGAGTCGGCTACGCGATCGAATTTTCCCGTGAAACAAGAGACAAAAACACAAACCCCCAAACTCACGATCCGTAAAAAAAATCACTTTAGCCTTTTCATTTAGTCCCCAAACAAATATATTTCCCTTTATTTCCTCTTGATGGGACAGGGACATTTCGGTAGACACTGAATTCGGACAACAAAAAACAAAACAAAAAAAAGGTTTGGTAAACATGCCACTCTGGGAGAATACCAAATGTTTGTCATGTCCTCCGATGCTCGAGTTACGGTGACAGTAGTGGAGGAAAAACGTTAATGAATTTTGGGAGATTGGAATAAGTGGAAAATCATGGAGGACATATGGAAAGAGAGTATGGGTAAGTTTAGGCTGTGTCTTTTAAGGTAAAGAACAAGTGTTATCGATTAGGGTGAAGGAGTTCTCCGAATGTGCGGTTTTCTTCTTAGGCTTAATACTACTTACCAACAAGGAGAAAAAAAACTGGTATGCGAAGATGACATTTTTCGGCGGGTATGTCTGGAACCCCGCCCTTCGCACAGACGTAAGAGATTCTAAGAAAAGTAAATAGTAAATTCTTGACAATGATCCCTTCCCCATAGGGCAAGGGTCTGAATGGCAGTCCATTTGCATAAAGGAGAAAAGTGCGCGAGGTTGGGAATGTGTGCATCACCTGTTCACTCTTCCCCCTGCGCTGTGGACTGAAATGATGATGCGCAGACAGAATAACGATGCCGTAGCCCGGGGCAAGGCTGTCTCAGACAGGATGACTCGGAATTTTTCACAAAAACAACAGCTGATACATTGGAACGCTGACATGATAAAATTCTATTAGATTTCATGGAATCCTGGATAATCTTCGATGATACTGTTCCTGTAATGCTAATATTGAGGAGATTTACTGAAGAAAAATATGGGCACTGTTTACCTACGAACAATTTCGCCGGGACTCTCAGGCTCCATAACTACCTTGTAAAACCGGAAAGTGTTCGCAGAAAGAACGGTTATTGGCTCGTTTAGTGAATCTGCCGTTGCGAAAAAGGGCTCTTTCCGTGCAGGTCCCACCATCAGGGCAACGCAGGGCTCGTTTCAGCTGCACCGAATAAAAAGCGCCGTAGCGTCTCGGGCCGCCGACCACAGTTGGCTGGCCGCAAAGGGGGCGAGGTGGAGCTCCCCATTGTTAGTGGAAGAAGCCTTTTAACGTACGCGACTCTCGCCTTGCAATGTCGGTGACTAAGCTCCCTTGTCCGAGAAGAAACAAAAGATAATTGGAATCTCTTGACACAATTTCCTATCAATAGAGTAACCCCCCCCCCCCCCAAAAAAAAAAAAAAAAAAAAACAGCGAGGGAACCGAAATACATAGCCTTTTTCGTCACATTCTAACACTATTCTTTACGTAAACAAACAAGAATCTTTAGAAAATATTACACAAAATCTCACAACAAAGAGAATGCAATCTTCCATTCCACATTCGTTCGACATATTGTGCGAAATTCCCTGAAAGTGGGGCCCCTTCACGACCACCCAATAAAAATACCAGACACGTGAGGGGTTGTTCGACGCCCTCAACGCCCATCTCAGCTGTTTTGGGAGATTCCGCGCCACGTAAACGCAGTGGGTTAGCAACCAGATTTGAGGAGTATGTCTATTACGATTAATCAGTTTTTTGTGAATGAATATGGAGACAGTTACTGGATTATTGGGTGGTAGGACGGAGATAAAAAAAAAATATATGCTGAGAGAGAGGGGGGAGGAGAAAGAGATAGAGAGAAAGAAAGAGAGTGGGGGGAGGAAAAAGAGAAAGAGAGGTGGAGGCAGGAGAAAGGGAAAGGTAAATAGAGAGAGGGGGAGAGGGAAGGAGGGAGGGAGAGAAGAGAAAGAAAGAGAGTGGAGGGAGGAGAAAGAGAAAGAGAGATAGGGGGCAGGGGAAAGGGAAAGATAGAGAGAGAGAGAAAGAAAGAAAGAGGCCTGGCAATGCAGAATTTCATTACAAGATCTTGTGACACACTGGTTGGCCTTCATCAAAAACTGTGACGAATTACTTCAAGGTTTCCAGCAGGCCGCATTCCGTCATGTGACCATTCAGCATTCTTGGGACTATCTCATCTCGTCTACCTGTATGGAACCTGCCCGTCCTATACACATATGCGGGGCGATCGTGTTGCGCATACCTACGAGGAAAAATATGTGTGTGTGTGTGTGTGTGTGTGTGTGTGTGTGTGTGTGTGTGTGTGTGTGTGTGTGTGTGTGTGTGTGTGTGTGTGTGTGTGTGTGTGTGTGTGTGTGTGCAAAATCATGAGACTGCGTACATTCGCATATCATAATGATATATGTTGATGCTTAGTGTTAGGTAACCGTTTTCATCTCTTTTGCGTTGTGGGTTTAGAGCAATGTTCCTGTAATTCCGAAGGCTGGCGCTCGAATTATTACATTAGGGAAAGCGTCTGTACTTCAAAATCCCTGATCAGCTGGTGTCCTGTTATACCGGAGGCTCTAGATTTCCGTGACCTTCTTTCAAAGTTGTTCGGTGTTGAGTATTCGATTCCATTCGTTTTTTGTTTGTATGTTTGTTTTTTGTCGAATCAAGTCTAAGTTGGCAAATCACCAGGTTGGATGCTTCTTTGTCTAGACGCCGAGGTTCATCTTCAAAGAATAAATCGTCAGGAGTTATTGTTAAAACACTGGAGCGTGTAAGCGTCGTTTGAGACTTAACCCTTTAGAGCTTCGTAATCTCCAATATAGCATGTAATCTTACTCGATCTTCACCAGGACATGGAAAGGGGAATCTGCAAAGGAGTGCAGGAAAGGCAAGAAAATCGCCGACGAAAAGGACATGACAAAGTTGGATTTCAAAAGTTTGCGACGGTGCAAATGGAGAATCTGGAAGGATGCAGGTGACGATTTTTTCTCTTTGTCAGTATATTTGTTTAATTATTTGATCGGATTATAGTTAGTCAAAGAAAAAGAGAAAATGCAAGAGCGCCGAGTAACATGCTGGAAGGAAACTCGTTCCGTGATGACATATAGACCTAAAGCCCATTATTGCACTGAACAGTAAGAAACCATTTCCCTATAAACCATTTACGATTTTTTCAATGTCATATTTTAATATTCACGCTACTGTTTAGCAGTTTCACCGCCACCATACACAAAAACGTACTCTAAAATACACAGACATACAGGCGGGCTTCCGTTTACCGACGCCTAACACACACATTGTTGGTTGGTGAGTATTCATGGTATTTTTAGGTCAAACCCAGACCGACCGTGGGATGACATGGGGAGGGGATACAGGTGTAAATGGGAACTTCAGTCGACGGCCTAGTGCTTACAGTGTACATTTTTAGCTTTGATGTTTCTCATTTGGTTATCACAAATTACTTCTTGCACTTTCCTTAATTCCTTTGGATGTTCATGGAATCCAGTCTTTATA
>NC_091557.1:11594663-11597163 GCF_042767895.1 Penaeus vannamei | reverse complement strand
TACGAAATAACTTGAAATTTGGCAGCCAAAAAATAAATGAATTACAAGAAATCACAGATAAGGTCAAAGAATTGCAAGAAAAAAAATGCATCTTTTCCGGTGGCAATTAGGATGTCGCGAGACGCGACGCGACACCAATAGCTGTCTCGTGATCGGAGGCGAGACAGACCTCTAAGCTTTTTTGTTATTGTTCGTATCATTATCAATACTTTCCCTTTAGGTAATCATTTGTGATACATTGACGTTTTTATTATACCCACTATCAATCGACATGCAATTATTATATCAGCATTTATCTTCCTGTTCATTCTCATCTTTATGATTTTTTTCATGACTCTGCTTGTCTTCATATTAACGTAATAAAATATTATTCTTTCTTCTTTCATAGATAATAAAACATTCGCATTTGTAAAATTTTCAATGCTTTACCTTTGTAAACATTTATATGAGAGGGCCCTTGGAATGACACTGTAAACATTTACACTCACGGTCCCTGCAATTCTGAAGACGACAAACACGCTAATGCTGCTTGCGCTATATATTTTGTTGTCTTAGTTTAGGTTTTACTTCTTATAATGATGGAGCTGACGTCAGAGATGTATCTGTTTCTCATCACAAGTATTCTTGGCAGTGCTGGATCATTACTGCCGTTCTTAATGCAGTTGGTAAGGGCTGCTATCTCACTATTCTTTTCTTTGGCCTCCCCCAGCTATATTACCCTTACGGCAAGATAGAGCATGGATCCGTCCCTTCTCGGGGAATGACAAAAAAATCTCATAAATGTCTGTAGGTTCTGTCATGTCAGATTAGAAAGTTTGCAAACTGTGGCTGATAACAAATATTTTTCTTAGGAATGCACATGTGATAAGTATCAGTGTGCAGGTACATATATTAAGTTCCACAAATTCCTGATTTAACTATTTGGATCAGAAGTTTCCAATTATTATCACTATTAGAACGTGTCATACTTGTCATGATTCATCTCGTTGTCTTTACTTAAATGAAACGCTTTGTCTTTGCAGCTACAGGAGCACCAAATTAATTCTGTTGTGTGTTTGCATTTGGGCAGAGCATAAAGCATAGAAGCCACTGTATTATAGTATGTAGCTGCATGAGTACAGATTCATATACTTTTATCATCAGTTATTAATTTAATATTACTTTGCCCTTAATGCTTTTAATACATCAGTATTCAAATTTTATGTTTATTTGTTTTTTGCATATTACATTTTTATTATAGCACTAAGATATGGAAAATTTTAAGTCCCTGCATGTGAAACACGTCTATGCTCAGAGTCGAAAAGTCACATTTGAGTATTAGTTCTCACACAGCTTTCACAGCAACTTCCCTCAGACTACACATGTACGTCATGTGACGTCACTACTATTTATGTCATAATAGCTACTACTATTATTTCCTAGCTATTTCATATTACCAGATATGATTTCTTTCATATTGTATTATAAAGTTCATTTTATATTGTATTTTCATATACGTAATCTGTCCATAAACATAATCACCAGAAATATCTTAGATTACCACCTTTAATGACTGCCTCTGAACAAGATCCTGACCCAGCTTTTAAGGGTTCACAACCCAGGTCATTCTTTCTTCCTGGAACGGTGTTTCTGTCACATTTGTGATTCTGGTTTGGTGATTTTTTCACAAATATAGTGTTACTACAGGACTGATTCCACTGTAGCAAGAGCACAATTGAATTTTGAAAACTTTCAAATGTTAAAGGTGTCATCGTAACTGTCAATTAGATGTGAAGAAAAGAGTTTTAAATGTGACTTGTGAAAAGGTGAACAACTGAATAGTATGGTGTCAATTTATCAGAACAATATTCAAAAACACCTGGTTTGACCATGCAAAAATAGATTTGGAAACCAATTTAAAGTTTGTGAATTTTTATTTGTAGGAATATTTCTCTTATGCAAGAGCTAGAGATGAATTCATTTTGTCTAATAAATCAATAGTGACTGGACAAGTTTTTGTGGGGAAGTGCTGTTTGGTGCTTGCAAGACCAATCTAAAGAAATTTGTGGAGACAGTGAGGTCATTGAAATTGATGAAGGTAAATTAGGAAAAGAAAATCTAATGTGGGAAGGTTGGTGGAAGGTCAGTGGGTATCTGGGGGGACCTTCCATAAACTTGGCAGTTTTTTCCTAGTGCCAGTGGAATCCCAGGATGCTGACACCCTAGTAACAATAATAAAAGAAAAAATCTAACCAGGCACAATTATTATAAGCAACTGTTGGTGTGTATATAATTGCCTGGAAGAAAAGGGGGTATTTTTTTACACTATGGACACACTCGCCAGAGACTAAGTCCCCAACTTCAAGTCAAAAAATTTATTCATCAATCAAAGTTACTGTGACTGGATATCTGCCTGAGGGGAAGGTTCCCCCCTGAGAAACATTGTTTTCATCTTGGCATGCATAGCAAAATAGAGCTGAACCAAGGCAGGACCAAGTTGACTTTGGCTGAAAGTGGCGCT
>NC_091557.1:11577163-11589663 GCF_042767895.1 Penaeus vannamei | reverse complement strand
ATTGATGCAATTTACCAAGGCTTATGCTTTGTTATATTTAGTTGTTTCTGTTGATATACATTTATGCACATGTGGGTATTTGTGTGTGTATTTCAGTTCCAGAAAAAATATATATGGAATAGCTATAAATACATGTAATTGCTGTTGTTTTCATTTAAATATTTCTTTTTCATTCTTCATATTCTTTTCATTTTAGGCATTATCATTTGTTAAAGAAGATATTCCATTATATGTCATCATTATTTTTGCACCATCCAATAACTAGACCGTTTGTAACCCAATAACATGGAATGACATGCAACTACATGCCATGTCCACTTTGTTTAGTTTATCAGTTGTCTTTACACATAGACGGCTCCACAAGTACTTAGTCACCAATGAGCCAATTACCAGTACATTGATAATCATAATGTCTCTAAGGGTAATAACAGCATTAAAATTGTTAACTTTAGTGGGGGGAGGGGGAATAAGGTGAGGTCACAAGAACTATAAAAGTACTTGTGGAACCATCTGTAAGTAGAGACATTTCATAAAACGATACTACAGTGAAGGCTTCCCAACAGCAATATGGTAATAATTATGCTTAAAACTTATTTTGGTAAGACTGAGATCTGATTTTCAGCCTGCTGGGTTGATGAATCATGTAATCAATATCTTTATATTTTCACTTAAAAAAAGTAATTTCAGGCAGATACATTATTTAATTGTTTTGTTGTCATTTATTCATAGAAATATAAAATTAAAAGTGATGTGAATCCTGCACCCATTATAATGGTTCCTGATTTAGGAAAAAGATCTTATTCTTTAATTTTTTTTATCATCCCAATAGTGAACTGTAATGGTTGTTACTCTTTTTTTTTTCATTCCTTTAATTTGTAAAAAGTATATATATGCTCTCTCAGATTGTCCTTTAAATGTAAAGCATAGTTTTGTACTGCATGTTTTCACAGTAATAGTTTAACACTGATTAATAACTCACTTAATATTTGGTTAAAGTGCCATGAGGATGTTAGGGATATTCGTTATCCTTAACAATATGATTAAGAGCTAAATTTTACATTTTTTTGCAAACTTCTTCCCACAAATGTAGACTATATATACATCAGCGAATGAGCTTCATCTGCTATATGTACTTCACAGAATTTGATCATTGGTTACACTCAAGAGTCTTGCTTTATCTTTTGACAATTGATTTATCAGTAATCTTCCAGTACTTTTCATCAAGTAAAGTAGAATAGTACTTCGTATCTCATGCTTATGAGTTGAATTGTTTTTTTGCAAATGACTCTATAGTATCAGTGTTTATGCTGCAGTATAAATGGGTTGCTGCCCACAAAGTTTGAAGTGTAAATGATTCAGCAAAGAGCAGAAGCAGAGCAAGAAAAATATGAAAGATAATATGATTTACTAGTATCTAATGATGTTAGTAATTACAGTATGTTTAGCAAAGCAAAATGAAATATGGAAGGGCCAACAGACTTCACTCTCTCAAGGCAATTTTCATTGACTACTATTGCAAAGGTGGTACATTCATCATCTGAGCATGGTTCCAGATAGAAAGTAATATCAGAAAAGTGTATCATTTGTACATAGTAGTAAGATAATACATTAGATTTCTGAGGAAGGAATAATAATTTCTTGTAATAATCTGAAAATATTTATTGTTATCTATCACTTTGGATAGCTCTTAGTGGTTTTACACATTTTGAGTGTTTAGTTTATGGCAGTGTATGTTTATATCAAATATAGTTTACTAAACCACAGTTTGGATTTATTTCTAATCATATATTACCCAGAGTATATGTACATCAGACCTTCCTTTCTTATGCCTAATTAAACCCCAAAAATGGTGAGGAAATTAAATGCTAGAGTAAGATCTTAAATTTACATGTTAACTGATTAAGTAGTTCATATATCCTCAACCTCATTCCACAGTAAAACTTTTTACAAGACCTATTAACAATACAATCATCATTTTTGGTGAAAATGTAATTTGCCTATCATACAGCTGTGATTATGCCATAATAAGAGTACTGTAGAAATAGTAAACCATAGTACCTTGTGTAATTCATATTCACTCCACCTATTCGTTCACGAATGTGTTCTAATATTTAATACTGAAATTCAGTTTCAAGAGCCACTGTGTAAATACAAGAATTTTCCTTTTATTTCTCATAGCCATATGCTTAAAGGAATTGTGGAATAAATTCACTGAAGCACATATCCTTTACTAAGAAACAATTCCACAAATAATCAACTGGTATGTGTAAATAATGCAAAAGGATATGAAAATTATATTCTCGCAACTGACAGTCCTGCAGTTTCCTGAAATCTTGATTCAAACATGAAGATTTTAGCATGAGAAAATTGTGATGTGAACTGATTTGCATTACAATTTCTTTAAGCATATGGCTGTTACAAATCTTAAAAATGGGTAAGAATTAAAATATTAATTTACTATCCCTTTTGCTCTTCTCCTAGACTACAGAACAACTTTGTGATCCATTTGCTTGCTACTTAAATTTCATATCTGATTTTATACTTTTTATTGGCCATGGAATTAAAGAATGAGAGGAGATTAAACTAAAATTAGCTAATTTTTCATTTCTGATAGAGCAAAATTCTTAAGTTCCATAGACATGAGAAGAACTCATTTCTTTAATTGTGAATTTTGTATGAATTTTTTTACATAAAATTATTTGAAAGCTCTACTCAATACTCAGCATTTGTCCTGCATCTTCAAATATAAAATTTACACTGAATTTTAATGCAGGTATGAACTAGAATAGTGATTTTCAGACAGACTTGGACAATATTACGTAATGCTTTAATGTCTTTATGTGTGGTCTTGCTGCATATTTAGTCACCTCTATGAACATGAGGTGTATATGTGCTGCACAGCCATTTATATTTGTATCTTATAGCAAAATCTGTGTGAAAATCTGATCATTTTCAGCCTAGTAGCATGCTTAAAAAACTTAATACTTTATAATAAATATCACAGCTTCAAAAGTACACACCTAAAGCATTATTGGGAAGTCCCAACTGTATCAGTACTATTTATGTAGTAAAATATACAGATGTGCAGGCATACAATATACATATATATACTATACATATATTTACAACCTACAATGTGTCTGAGTGCTCAAATAAAATATGCCAATACTCCATTGACAGAACTGATATTCTCACTGGAAGTAAGCTTATGCTATGCTCCTCCTTCATTTCTATGAACTGTGAGAAAAGTCATCCATTTTGAGGAAAATAACATTATGAAAACCATTAATATATGTATATGTAGTATACGGGAATATGATACAGAGGAGAATCCTATGAGAATAGGATGTGATATGTTCACTTCATATAATAACACATTAAATTTGTGGTTTTCTTTTTTATCTCAGTGCTGTAAAATTGATTTTGTAAATTTCAAGGCATGAAAATTACGGAATTCATCTTTCTTAAGAAAAGAATAATAATTAATTAATTTCACATCATTTATTTTGTATATATATTCAGATGAATGTTTTTTGAAAGTATTCATGAATATTATGACAATTCATCTGATACATGTGACAGTCTCTTTCTTTGCTGACAATTATAAATGATTAAATACTTATAGATTAATCTTGTACAAGCATCACTTTTATAGATTATGTTATTACTTGTAAATATTTTTTATATTGATTATTTTCACTATTAATATCAATAAAATATCATTTCACATATGAATATTGTTTTTAGTTTATTTTTTTTACAAATAAATATCACCATCTCCCATTCATGTGTATAGACAGTAATGTCTCAGTTGTTATATATATATGCTTGCTTGCATGTTATTTATTACTTTAGCTATTAATATCCACACTTACAGGGAATAAGAAAATAACCAAATTCGTGCTCTATAATTATAATTCTTTTTATTCTATATATACTATGCAACCATTATATTTTTTGTTAAGCTAACAACACATAATACATTACATAATGACAACCATTAAAAAAATATACAAGAGAATATATGTACTCTATTGCACACAAACTTTGATTGATAAATTGTATAAAGGATACATTATACATTTAAGGCAAATATTTCAGTTTAAAATAAGGCACTTGCTATTTTATGTGTATGAAAGAATTCATTTGGTGGTCTCATCTTTTATTACTTCCACTTAAACAAATGGTCTATATGCTGCAGGTAACCTTATACAAAACACATCAGAATTGAGCATATACAACTACAGTAGCATAGACAATACACTAAAATCAAATTAAACACAGTCACCATAAGAGAAAAACAGGATATATCTACGAATAAGACTAGAAATGTCTAACAATGAGTCCAGTTTGACTCAAAATGTCATAATTTATTATTCCTGTCCGATGATGGCTATCTTTACATTCATATATTAAAAGCATTTCATGTGATACACCTCTAAATATATATACTTCACCCAATGCCGCCACGAAGATGTGGTGATCACTGTCGTAATGTTTTGTGAAATGTCCCAAAAATTATGGATGGTTCCACAAGGGCTTAGCCACCAAGGAATCAATTAGAAGACCTCATAACCTTGCCTGATTTCACTTTTCCTGGAGTTTTCATCATACTTTTTTAATAATGTTATCAATATCAATACTATCATTATTATTATAGACATCATAATGTTATTAATATTACTAATAGCAGTATAAGACAAAATAAAATATTTCCAAAAATCAAGGAAAAGGGTAAACAGGTGATATAGGTAGGTGATTAAGCACTTGTGGAGCCAGTCATGTGTATAGACAATTAATAAACTAAACTCACAACAGGCATAGTATATCCATACATTTCATCTCCAGCAGCATCAAGTTATTTGAAATAGAATAAATATGCAATAGTTGCTAACCAAATCAATTATTACCATTATAGATTATAATAAAATAATGAGACTAGATGCTTCCTGTTAAAATATAATCTCATATAAGTGTCAATTCTATTTGAGTTATATATTGCCTGCATGTCCTTTAATGGTAAACAGTCATTTTAAATGGAAAACATATTTTTAAATTAATATTAAAAATTACTAACACCTCAAAACAGCTAATATTCTGGTGTAATACAACTATTTCATTCTTATCTGTAACAGAACATGTCAAAACATAATACATACAAAACACCTTGCAATTACTTATGGTTAAAAGATACATTTCCATCAAAAGGCCACAGCTTATATCTGACCATAAAGATTATACAACCAAATGTCATAAGCTGAGGAAAAGGTAACTGAGCCCTTAGATATGACATCTGATTTGGAAATATTGTACAGTTCCTTTAAAGCTCTCACATCTCCCAAAGCATTGTGAGCTTCATATGATTTTTTAAGTACCATCTCCACTACTGTACTTTGCTTATAGTTTGGGAGCTTTGGGAATATTACCCTAAACTGAGCTATTGTATTTACAAAACCCAATATGTGTTGTTTAAAAATATCAACCATATTTTCCTCTTTAATTGCCAAAAATAATCTCCTGTAATCAAAGGAAGCATTATGAGCATACAAAACAGCAGGTGACCTTAACTGTAGCCACTCCAGGAATTTGTGCAGTGCTTCTGAACGACTAACTGCATGTACAGGTTTCCCTCTGTATTTCAACATGCGATGTTCAAAAGTTAAACCTGTAACGGCTGAAGCTCCTGGGTCTATCATTTTATTTGGTATCACATAAGTGTTGAATTCCCCATTGTTGTCTATTGCACCAATCTGTACAATATCACAGTCAACCATAAGAGATGTGGTCTCCAAGTCAAAGAAGACCGTGGTATGACTCTTCAAATCATTTATATCCATTTCCTGTGGCTTTGGCTTCTTCTTCTTTGTGCATTTGGTTTTATTTGAACATTTTGTAGTTGTAGTTGTATTGGGTACTTCATTTCTTTTATTTTCTGTGGTATATTTTCCAGTGTCTGGAATACTGTGGAAACTTTTCTTCTGTACTGGTTCACAGTCACTTTTTTCAATCATATTCCTTTTCCGGTTCTGTGATGTGCGCTTACCAGCGCCCTGTACATTACCTGTTGAGGCAGAGAGATTCAACGTTTCTCTGTCCTGAACGGCATGATTGCTTACAGCATTAAGTTCCTTATTCTTAATGGCATTTGTTAGCTGATGTGGATGGATCTCTATCTGTAAATTTGGATTATCATTTGGCAATATTTTTATATTATTTGTTTCTTTATTCACATTCTGAGAAAACTTTATAAGTGCAATTAATTTGTGAAACAAGGTAGAGAATGTGTGTTTTAAATCCATGATGAGACGTCTTTTACTGAAACTGATTTCATTTTTCTGACTGACATTTTTTTGTAATTTAAGACACCAAGCTGTTTTGCACATGGTATGATCATTGAATGTATGTGGTGTTATAGCTCTTATAAGTGCCTCAAGTTCTTGTACATTGCCTTTGTAGGAATCAAGTACATCACTAAAGGATTCTTCCAAGTACTGAACTCTTTTCAGTGACAGGTTTTTATGCTTCTTCTGAAGGGACTGTAAAGTTGTCTTGAGATAATTTTTGATAATCAGACTATCTGACTTGAAAATGTCAATATTCACTTTGCTTTCCATTTTTAATGCAGTTTACAGTATTATGAATACAATACAAAATAGTGAAATTATTTCTAGTACAGTATTTTATCTACTCTTGCATAATACTAGCTGGATGTGTACAGCTTCTATTTATCATCAATATATTTATCTGCTCTTCTTGTTGAAATGCCAAAGTCTGCAAAAAGAAAGAAAGAGAAATGATAAATTCACCAACAGCACACCCTTTCCATTAGCAAGTATAGTGACTGCATAATTACATTGCATCATTTTATTTACAAGGTATTTCCAGAGGAGATGTTATGCACTAAACTACTACATTTAACCCTTTCTCACTATGCAAAAGAAACAAACCACAACTTCTATTCAAAATATTTTCCGAAAAATATATAAACGGGGAATACTTCCAACATTCCACTGCCACAGCATTATGTTGCATATTAGTAAAATTTGCATGAGATTTCCCAAGATTTCATGACCCCTCCCCCCCCCCTCCCCAAAAAATACTCTAAGGCCCAGTTGGGGTTCATGACCCATCAGCTTTGAACTACGTCATGCACAGCAGCTGTCCATGGACATGTAATTTACCCATATTTACAATACCAAAGGACAATAATAAAGTCCTCAAACCAATGCCCACAATTATTGGAATTATTAATCCTTTTTTTCCTACAAGATTAACTATGAAAAGAAAAAAAGGAAGTAACTGTTAACTTACTTCCTTTTTTCTATTCATCATTAATTTTGTAGGAAAAAAGGTTTAATAATTCCAATAATAGTGGCCATTGGTTTGAGGACTTTATCATTGTCCTTTGGTATTGTAAATATGTGTAAATTATAAAATTGGTCTTTTCTAGATCACTGTAGTTCATGGTTGTCTTTTTGCCATAATCTGAACATTTAACAAACAAGGAAGATATATTAATGTAAAAAATATCTAGTAGAAGAAATATGAAATGTATTGTGCTCTTTTGTTAAATTTCCATGCCAAATTCTGATAAATATAATAAGTAGTACTATCAACTTATATTCAAACACTGAAATGATCTATTTCAATACTAAAATAACTAAAACAAAATACACCTAAATACATTACAGATAAGAAAAAAAAACTTGTATTCCTAACACATATTCCCTGTAAATAAAACCCCGACATATTGTATTCAAGCCTCAATTTACTGGTTTTAACACCGAATCGACATCAAAATTTGATTTTTGGTTCCCTTTGTTACCCGTAACACGAACTTTTGAATAAATATGATCAAATCTTGATCAATTCTAGCAGAATAAAATTACATGCCGAGCTCCCAACATCGTGGATTTATACAGTGCAATAATTAAACCTCAAACTCACTCCCAAGCCAGAATATTTAAAAAAAAGAAAGAGGACTTACAAGTCCTGCTCAAATTGACGCTTCCTCATTAGTTTCGAAATGGCGGGCAAACTTACGGATGAATTTCTGGAATATAAACCGTTTATTATTATTGTGTGCACCGTTACACAACAATACATTATATTACATTTTGCACCATTTAATGTTGAGTATAATTTTCCGTTATACCGAATAAAACGTGAGAGAACTAACATTCGGCCTTGTAAATTTGATTTCGAGAAAAGATGAAATTCGTAATGCGCATCATGAGTATTAAAATTTCCATTGTCATTGTTATCCTTATATTCACTATCATCATGATCATCATTTTCCACTCTCATCATGATCATCATCATCATTAGTAGTAGTAGTAGTAGATAATTTATTTTAGTGGTAGTAGTTATAGTATTGTGGTGTAATTAGTAGTAATAGATAATTTATTTTAGTGGTAGTAGTTATAGTATTGTGGGGTAATTAAAAAGAAATTGGTAGCTCTCGAGGGAGACTGGCAACAATTTGTATTTGTCGGGCTACGAGTCAAAGAAAACGGTGAGTGTTTGTTGAGGGATGCGGCATAGAAAACGGGGACGCCGCGCCGGCTAGTTGCCAGCGGAGGGAGACGTTCTGCTTGGTTGGGGCAGGGTTTGGTCACAGGGGTTGGGTGCTTCCGTTAAGTTGTTATGCCAGAATGTTAGGATGGTGAAAGATGGAGTGTTTTCTTGTTCGCGGTAACGGCGCGGAGTTGTGGTTTTGGTTTGTTTTAAGGGGTGTTGTTAGCACTTGATCTATTGTTTTTGTTATTGTTATAGTTATTGTTATCATTATTACTATCCTCATTATTATCATTGTCAATATCTTTATCATTATCATCATTATTATCATCATTGTTATTACCATTGTTGTTGTTATAATTTCTATAATTACTATTACCTTTTTGTTATTATCATGTGTTTTTATCATTAGTAACACCATCTTTGTTATTATCATCTGTATCATCATCATCCTTGTTATTATTATTATTATCATTATTATCATTATTATTACTATTATTTTTGTTATCGTTATTATCATTATCATCATTATTATCATCATTATGCTATATACATACATACATAAAATACATGTATGTGTATATATATACACTATATGCGTATATACGTATGTATACATATTTATATATAATCACATTATATACATACATATATAAATGTGTGTGTGTATTTTTTATGCGTGTGTAAATATATATCACATAAACACACACACACACACACACACATACACACACACACACACACACACACACACACACACACACACACACACACACACACACACACACACACACACACACATACACATACACATACACACACACACACACACACACACACACACACACACACACACACACACACACACACACACACACACACACACATATATATATATATATATGTGTGTGTGTGTGTGTGTGTGTGTGTGTGTGTGTGTGTGTGTGTGTGTGTGTGTGTGTCTGTGTGTGTATGTGTATGTGTGTGTGTGTATACATATACATATATTTACATATATATGCACGCACACATACGTGTGTCGGTGAGCATTTGTTTAAGAGAAGTGTACAGCAAAAAATGCGTTTTATCTGTTTCCTAGTATCGTGGGTTTTTTGTATTTAATATTTTCATTTTCATAAATCATTAAGTGTTTTTTTATATCTTCCTGGAATAATGAAATTGACATTCGTCTGAACATGTAATCTCCGATAAATAAATAAAAGTAGAAAATTCTCATTATTGTGACGACTTTTAACTGGCCATATCGACGAACTAGTCATCGCTGAGACAAATTGAATAAAGAAAAAAAGAAAAGAACACGACAATGTGAATCGCCAAGATAGGTGTAAGTACAACACGGAAATAATGAATAATAATTTATAGATCTACAAAATAGCATCTCACTAGGAAGAAAAGACACAACAACTTTCACATGGACATATACAAAGAAGAAACAAAGTGTAGGACACGTGAAGCCAACCAGAGAAAAAGACCATTTTGACCTCGCCTGCTGCCAGCCCTCGTGAAAGCGCTCGCGTATTTCCGTGAGAACCTCGACTCCTTCACTTCAAACCCGAAGACTCCCAAGGGCTGAAGAAGAGAGACAGAGATGGTGTGTGTGTGTGTGTGTGTGAGAGAGAGAGAGAGAGAGAGAGAGAGAGAGAGAGAGAGAGAGAGATTAAGAGGTAAAAAAAAACAGAAATAGAGAGAGACACTGAGAGGTAGAGACACAGAAATAGAGAGACATTGAGAGGTAGAGACACAGAAATAGAGAGACATTGAGAGGTAGAATAAACAGAAATAGAGAGAGGTAGAGAAACAGAAATAGAGAGACATTGAGAGGTAGAGAAACAGAAATGGAGAGAGACAGAGAGGTAGAGAAACAAAGTGAGAGAGACAGAGAGGTAGAGAAACAGAAATAGAGAGAAACAAAGAGGTAGAGAAACAAATAGAGACAGAGAGGTAGAAAAACAGAAATAAAGAGATAGACAGAGGTAGAGAAACAGAAAGAGAGAGACAGAGGTAGAGAAACAGAAAGAGAGAGACAGAGGTAGAGAAACAGAAGTAGAGAGAGACAGAGAGGTAGAGAAACAGAAAATAAAGAGAGAGAGACAGAGGTAGAGAAACAGATATAGAGAGAGGGAGAGGTAGAGAAACGGAAATAGAGAGAGCTCGACTAGAAGATATAGATACGAGGTTATTCAAGATTCACAAGGTCGACTTCACTGGGAGCTCTAGATATTCGTAAAGCCCTTAGGTAATAAGAAGAGCATATGCTTCAGTTGGAATCACCCATTTTACTCCACCAGCAGTGACGCCTTGCATTTTGTAGGTGTAGTGTATGCATAATTAAAAAGCAATTTAGAAAAGGATCATGATATTGAAAACACGGTATCAAAGTCCATGCGTATCTTAAACAAAATGTAAAATGCCGAAAATTTTAAATGCTACAAGGTGACAGCAAGACGTCCGGGATTCTGCTCCGTGTATCGCATTCGCTTATGTTCCAGGAACTTCACGACTGCGTCCTTGACTCTGGCGGGCCCGTTGCTGTGGGCTCCGCGCCCCGTGACGATAACCACCTGCCGCTCCTCCTCGGGCCCTTTGCGGCGCCTCTCCCGCTCCAAGAAGTCTCCGAGAAGAGCGAGGGCCTCCCCGACGTGGAGGTAATGCAGATCCAGCGTGGTTTCCGGCGTGAGAAGATGCCGCTTGTTGACGAAGGAGGCGATGATGGCGGCGGCCCGCTGGTTGGCCATGGTCATCGCGTCGTGGTGGATCCTCGCCAGCTGGCTGTAATAAGCCGAGGCCAGGAACAGCCCCTGGTCGTGGGCGTCGAAGGACCGCGCGAGCAAGTCGTCTCTCTCCCGCCGGTGCTCCAGGGCCTTGCACCGGTACGCCTGAGACTCGGCGCGCTCTGACATGAAGTTGCAGTCCATGATTCCAGCGCCAGGGATTGGTCCTGCTTCAATGCCGCTCATGTTGGGATCAAAGTCCGACGAAAGGTTTCAGCGAGGGAAGTCTGAGGAGATGTGAGCGACGAAGGATGCCAATGCCCTGATGACGATATCAGTAATGGTGTCATCCAACTGAGGGAGAATGTATTTATACGTGATTGCTTGTGATTCTGAGGGCAAATGGGGTCAGCGGAACACAAAATTTTCAACTATTATGAAATTCTACGCAGGGTCAAGTGAGGTCACTCATACGTACTGACTAGAATTCTGGTAATTTGAAAATGGTTCTGAAAAAAATCAATTCATATAATGCAAATATACATACATTTACACACATCTATCCATACATTCATATATATATATATATTTACATATACATATGCATACATACAAACACTTACACATCTCTCTATATATACAGATAAATATATATACACATATGTACATATATATATACATATATATACGTATATATATGTATACAGATCAACACATTCATATTTATGTGTACATATACACGCACACACATATACATGTGAATAAATAAATATATATACATATATATACATACACACACATATGTATGTATGTATAAATACATATTCATATACATATTCATATGCATATGTATATATACATACACGCGTACACACACACATATATATGTGTATATATATATATATATATATATATATATATATATATATATATATATATATATATGCGTGTGTGTGTGTGTGTGTGTATATATACATGTATCCATATGTACATATATACATACATACATGTATATGTATATATAAATATATATGTATATATAAATATATATGTATATATAAATATATATGTATATATAAATATATATGTATATATAGATATATATGTATATATAGATATATATGTATATATAGATATATATGTATATATAGATATATATGTATATATAGATATATATGTATATATAAATATATATGTATATATAGATATATATGTATATATAGATATATATGTATATATAAATATATATGT
>NC_091557.1:11561516-11569163 GCF_042767895.1 Penaeus vannamei | reverse complement strand
AAGAGATGTGGTCTCCAAGTCAAAGAAGACCGTGGTATGACTCTTCAAATCATTTATATCCATTTCCTGTGGCTTTGGCTTCTTCTTCTTTGTGCATTTGGTTTTATTTGAGCATTTTGTAGTTGTAGTTGTATTGGGTACTTCATTTCTTTTATTTTCTGTGGTATATTTTCCAGTGTCTGGAATACTGTGGAAACTTTTCTTCTGTACTGGTTCACAGTCACTTTTTTCAATCATATTCCTTTTCCGGTTCTGTGATGTGCGCTTACCAGCGCCCTGTACATTACCTGTTGAGGCAGAGAGATTCAACGTTTCTCTGTCCTGAACGGCATGATTGCTTACAGCATTGAGTTCCTTATTCTTAATGGCATTTGTTAGCTGATGTGGATGGATCTCTATCTGTAAATTTGGATTATCATTTGGCAATATTTTTATATTATTTGTTTCTTTATTCACATTCTGAGAAAACTTTATAAGTGCAATTAATTTGTGAAACAAGGTAGAGAATGTGTGTTTTAAATCCATGATGAGACGTCTTTTACTGAAACTGATTTCATTTTTCTGACTGACATTTTTTTGTAATTCAAGACACCAAGCTGTTTTGCACATGGTATGATCATTGAATGTATGTGGTGTTATAGCTCTTATAAGTGCCTCAAGTTCTTGTACATTGCCTTTGTAGGAATCAAGTACATCACTAAAGGATTCTTCCAAGTACTGAACTCTTTTCAGTGACAGGTTTTTATGTTTCTTCTGAAGGGACTGTAAAGTTGTCTTGAGATAATTTTTGATAATCAGACTATCTGACTTGAAAATGTCAATATTCACTTTGCTTTCCATTCTTAATGCAGTTTACAGTATTATGAATACAATACAAAATAGTGAAATTATTTCTAGTACAGTATTTTATCTACTCTTGCATAATACTAGCTGGATGTGTACAGCTTCTATTTATCATCAATATATTTATCTGCTCTTCTTGTTGAAATGCCAAAGTCTGCAAAAAGAAAGAAAGAGAAATGATAAATTCACCAACAGCACACCCTTTCCATTAGCAAGTATAGTGACTGCATAATTACATTGCATCATTTTATTTACAAGGTATTTCCAGAGGAGATGTTATGCACTAAACTACTACATTTAACCCTTTCTCACTATGCAAAAAAAACAAACCACAACTTCTATTCAAAATATTTTCCAAAAAATATATAAACAGGGAATACTTCCAACTTTCCACTGCCACAGCATTATGTTGCATATTAGTAAAATTTGCATGAGATTTCCCAAGATTTCATGACCCCTCCCCCCCCCTCCCCAAAAAATACTCTAAGGCCCAGTTGGGGTTCATGACCCATCAGCTTTGAACTACGTCATGCACAGCAGCTGTCCATGGACATGTAATTTACCCATTTTTACAATACCAAGGGACAATAATAAAGTCCTCAAACCAATGCCCACAATTATTGGAATTATTAAACCTTTTTTCCTACAAGATTAATTATGATAAGAAAAAAAGGAAGTAACTGTTAACTTACTTCCTTTTTTCTATTCATCATTAATTTTGTAGGAAAAAAGGTTTAATAATTCCAATAATAGTGGCCATTGGTTTGAGGACTTTATTATTGTCCCTTGGTATTGTAAATATGGGTAAATTATAAAATTGGTCTTTTCTAGATCACTGCAGTTCATGGTTGTCTTTTTGCCATAATCTGAACATTTAACAAACAAGGAAGACATATTAGTGTTAAAAATATCTAGTAGAGGAAATATGAAATGTATTGTGCTCTTTTGTTAAATTTCCATGCCAAATTCTGATAAATATAATAAGTAGTACTATCAACTTATATTCAAACACTGAAATGATCTATTTCAATACTAAAATAACTAAAACAAAATACACCTAAATACATTACATATAAGAAAAAAAAATCTTGTATTCCTAACACATATTCCCTGTAAATAAGACCACAACATATTGTATTCAAGCCTCAATTTACTGGTTTTAACACGAATCGACATCAAAATTTGATTTTTGGTTCCCTTTGTTACCCGTAACACGAACTTTTGAATAAATTTGATCAAATCTTGATCAATTCTAGCAGAATAAAATTACATGCCGAGCTCCCAACATCGTGGATTTATACCGTGCAATAATTAAACTTCAAATTCACTCCCAAGCCAGAATATTTTTAAAAAAAGTAAGAGGACTTACAGTCCTGCTCAAATTGACGCTTCCTGATTAGTTTCGAAATGGCGGGCAAACTTACGGACGAATTTCTGAAATATAAACCGTTTATTATTATTTTGTGCACCGTTACACAAAAATACATTACATTACATTTTGCACCATTGAATGTTGAGTACAATTTTCCGTTATACCGAATAAAACGTGAGAGAGCTAACATTCGGCCTTGTAAATTTGATTTCGAGAAAAGATGAAATTCGTAATGCGCATCATGAGTATGAAAATTTCCATTGTCATTGTTATCCTTATATTCACTATCATCATGATCATCATTTTCCACTCTCATCATGATCATCATCATTAGTAGTAGTAGTAGTAGATAATTTATTTTAGTGTTAGTAGTTATAGTATTGTGGTGTAATTAGTAGTAATAGATAATTTATTTTAGTGGTAGTAGTTATAGTATTGTGGTGTAATTAAAAAGAAATTGGTAGCTCTCGAGGGAGACTGGCAACAATTTGTATTTGTCGGGCTACGAGTCAAAGAAAACGGTGAGTGTTTGTTGAGGGATGCGGCATAGAAAACGGGGACGCCGCGCCGGCTAGTTGCCAGCGAAGGGAGACGTTCTGCTTGGTTGGGGCAGGGGATGGTCACAGGGGTTGGGTGCTTCCGTTAAGTTGTTATGCCAGAATGTTAGGATGGTGAAAGATGGAGTGTTTTCTTGTTCGCGGTAACGGCGCGGAGTTGTGGTTTTGGTTTGTTTTAAGGGGTGTTGTTAGCACTTGATCTATTGTTTTCATTATTGTTATTATAGTTATTATTATTATTACTATCCTCATTACTATCATTATCATTATTATCTTTATCATTATCATCATTATTATCATCATTGTCATTACCATTGTTGTGGTTTGAATTTCTATAATTACTATTATTACCTTTTTGTTATTATCATCTGTATCATCTTTGTTATTATCATCTGTATCATCATCATCTTTGTTATTATTATTGTTATCATTATTATTATTATTATTGTTGTTATCATTATTATTATCATTATTATTATTATTATTATTATTATTATTATTATTATTATTATTATTATTATTATTATTATTATTATCATTATCATTTTTATTATTATTATCAGTGTTATTTTTATTATTGTTATCATTATTACCATTATTATTGTTATCATTATTACCATTATTATTATCATTATCATTATTATTAACATTATGCATCTATATACACACATACATAAAATACATGTATATGTATATATACATATATATATATATATATATATATATATATATATATATATATACATTGTGTGTGTATACGTATGTATACATATCTATATGTATTCACATTATATATACACATAAATATATAGATGCGTGTGTGTGTATTTTTATGCGTGTGTAAATATATATCACATAAACACACACACACACACATACACACACACACTCATATGCATATAAATATACATATACATATATTTACATATATAAAAATAGAAAATTCTTATTATTGTGACGACTTTTAACTGGCCATATCGACGAACTAGTCATCGCTGAGACAAATCGAATAAAGAAAAAAAGAAAAGAACACGACAATGAGAATCGCCAAGATAGGTGTAAGTACAACACGGAAATAATGAATAATAATTTATAGATCTACAAAATAGCATCTCGCTAGGAAAAAAAGACTTACAACAACTTTCACATGGACATATACAAAGAAGAAACAAAGTGTAGGACACGTGAAGCCAACCAGAGAAAAAGACCATTTTGACCTCGCCTGCTGCCAGTCCTCGTGAAAGCGCTCGCGTATTTCCGTGAGAACCTCGACTCCTTCACTTCAAACCCGAAGACTCCCAAGGGCTGAAGAAGAGAGATAGAGATGGTGTGTGTGTGTGTGAGAGAGAGAGACAGAGACAGAGACAGAGAAACAGAGACAGAGGTAGAGAAACAGAAATAGAGAGACATAGAGAGGTAGAAAAAAAACAGAAATAGAGAAAGGTAAAGAAACAGGAATAGAGAGACATTGAGCGGTATAGAAACAGAAAGAGAGACAGTGAGAGGTAGAGAAACAGAAATAGAAAGACATTGAGAGGTAGAATAAACAGAAATAGAAAGACATTGAGAGGTAGAATAAACAGAAATAGAGAGAGGTAGAGAAACAGAAATAGAGAGAGGTAGAGAAACAGAAATAGAGAGAGACATTGAGAGGTAGAGAAACAGAAATAGAGAGAGACAGAGAGGTAGAGAAACGGAAAGAGAGAGGTAGAAAAACAGAAATAAAGAGAGAGACAGGGTGTAAAGAAACAGAAACAGAGAGAGAGGAAGGTAGAGAAACAGAAACAGAGAGAGAGGAAGGTAGAGAAACAGAAACAGAGAGAGAGGGAGGTAGAGAAACAGAAACAGAGAGAGAGGAAGGTAGAGAAACAGAAATAGAGAGAGACAGAGAGGTAGAGAAACAGAAATAGAGAGAGACAGAGGTAGAGAAACAGATATAGACAGAGGGAGAGGTAGAGAAACGGAAATAGAGAGAGAGCTCGATTAGAAGATATAGCTACGAGGTTATTCAAGATTCACAAGGTCGACTTCACTGGGAGCTCTAGATATTCGTAAAGCCCTTAGTTAATAAGAAGAGCATATGCTTCAGTTGGAATCACCCATTTTACTCCACCAGCAGTGACGCCTTGCATTTTGTAGGTGCAGTGTATGCATAATTAAAAAGCAATTTAGAAAAGGATCATGATATTGAAAACACGGTATCAAAGTCCATGCGTATCTTAAACAAAATGTAAAATGCCGAAAATTTTAAATGCTACAAGGTGACAGCAAGACGTCCGGGATTCTGCTCCGTGTATCGCATTCGCATATGTTCCAGGAACCTCACGACTGCGTCCTTGACTCTGGCGGGCCCGTTGCTGTGGGCTCCGCGCCCCGTGACGATAACCACCTGCCGCTCCTCCTCGGGCCCTTTGCGGCGCCTCTCCCGCTCCAAGAAGTCTCCGAGAAGAGCGAGGGCCTCCCCGACGTGGAGGTAATGCAGATCCAGCGTGGTTTCCGGCGTGAGAAGATGCCGCTTGTTGACGAAGGAGGCGATGATGGCGGCGGCCCTCTGGTTGGCCATGGTCATCGCGTCGTGGTGGATCCTCGCCAGCTGGCTGTAGTAGGCCGAGGCCAGGAACAGCCCCTGGCCGTGGGCGTCGAAGGACCGCGCGAGCAAGTCGTCTCTCTCCCGCCGGTGCTCCAGGGCCTTGCACCGGTACGCCTGAGACTCGGCGCGCTCTGACATGAAGTTGCAGTCCATGATTCCAGCGCCAGGGATTGGTCCTGCTTCAATGCCGCTCATGTTGGGATCAAAGTCCGACGAAAGATTTCAGCGAGGGAAGTCTGCGGAGATGTGAGCGACGAAGGATGCTAATGCCTTGATGACGATATCAGTTATGATGTCATCCAACTGAAGAAAAATGTATTTATACTTGATCGCTTGTGATTTTGAGGGCAGATGGGGTCAGCGGATCACAAAATTTTCAACTATTATGAAATTCTACGTACGGGGTCAAGTGAGGTCACTCATACGTACTGACTAGAATTCATTTGAAAATGGTTCTGAAAAAAATCATATAATGCAAATATCCATACATTCATATATATATATATATATATATATATATATATATATATATATATATATATATATATATATATTTAGATATACATATGCATACATACAAACACTTACACATCTCTCTATATATACAGATAAATATATATACACATATGTACATATATATATATGTATATATATATACATATATATATATATATATATATATATATACATATATATATATATATATATATATATATATATATATATATATATATACGTATATATATGTATATAGATCAACACATTCATATTTATGTGTACATATACACGCACACACAAACACATATACATGTGAATAAATAAATATATATACATATATATACATACACACATATATGTATGTATGTACAAATACATATTCATATACATATTCATATGCATATGTATATATACATACACGCGTACACACACACACATATATATGTATATATATGTGTGTGTGTGTATATATACATGTATCCATATGTACATATATACATACATACATGTATATGTATATATAAATATATATGTATATATAAATATATATGTATATATAGATATATATGTATATATAGATATATATGTATATATAGATATATATGTATATATAGATATATATGTATATATAGATATATATGTATATATAGATATATATGTATATATAAATATATATGTATATATAGATATATATGTATATATAGATATATATGTATATATAGATATATATGTATATACAAATATATATGTATATATAGATATATATGTATATATAGATATATATGTATATATACATATATATGTATATATAGATATATATGTATATATAGATATTTATGTATATATAAATATATATGTATATATAAATATATATGTGTATATATGTATATGTATGTATATACATATATATATATATATATATATATATATATATATATATATATATATATATATATATATGGAGAGAGAGAGAGTTTACATACATAAAAAGATCTAAACATTCATATACACACCGTATTTACCGCCATATAGGACGCATATGAAAAATATGAAGAGAGACTGTTCAAACCGAGTGTTGAGGACGTGAAACAGAGTTGGTAAACTCATTTACACCAACATAGAATGAGGGCAAGATGATATACTTATGTGTCTAATAAAGTATAAGAGCCAGAAAGATGTACTCATATCATCTGAAACATAAAGAAGAACTTCATACAAACAAAAGGCTTTTGGATACACAAGATATGTACAAGCGATGTTCTCAAAATAAAGATTTTTCAATCATGCAGAACGGGGTGGATGCGGGCCCTAGGCCACACACCTTACACCGCTAGACTTACTGGTGAAGTGAGCTGCGTTTGCTGTAGGCCACCGGGCATAAAATTTCAGAATGTTCCTAACAGTATTGCTGAAAATGTTGATAAACAAGGACAGTCTGTTAAAATTGTACAAGGCCCGACACAATAAATATTCATAATACAGAAATAAATACATATCTTTAGACGCATTTATATGTGTATATGCATGTCTGTATATATGAATATTCATTGGGTCGGGCCTCGCATATTCTTAGCTTACTACCCTACAGTCTATATAAACTTTGCACACACACACATACACTAGATATCTAATTGTTACACAACCTTACAAGTAAATGCAAACCTAACTTAGAATCAGGTTTATGCATCCTCACATCAGTTGGCTTACAATTAAGTTAATTTTCAATAAAAATGTATATAATTGCCTCAGACAGGTATGTAAACCACTTATGTCAAGCAAAACAGATT
>NC_091557.1:11549016-11551516 GCF_042767895.1 Penaeus vannamei | reverse complement strand
AGTCGTGAAGTTCCTGGAACATAAGCGAATGCGATACACGGAGCAGAATCCCGGACGTCTTGCTGTCACCTTGCAGCATTGTACAATTTAGTTTTACGATATTTTACATGGTCACATTGAATAAAGCTGTTTTGCTTGAAATTAGTGGTTTGTAGACCTGTCTGTGGAAGTTATATATTTCATTGGAAATTAAATGAATTGTGAAGATGCATAAACCTGCTGCTAAAATAGGTTTGCATTCACTAAGAATTAGATACCCAATGTATGTATGCCTATACACAGTTTGTATAGACTGTAGGCTGGCATGCTAAAAATATGCGAAGCCCGACCCAATGAATATTCATATATATGGACATGCATATACACAAATAAATACATACATATCTATATTGTAAATAAACATTTATCTTTCTCTGCCCGGTATTATGCATGTCTAAACTCATAGATATGTATCTATTTCTGTGTATATGCAAGTCCGTATTGTGGATATTTATCATGCCGGGCCTCGTACAATTCTAACAAACCGGCCAAGTTCTACAACAGTTTCAGCAATACTGTTAGAAGCACATTCTGAAAATTTCTGTTCGGTCGACTACAGCAAAACGCTGCTCACTCCACCCGTAAGCCTTGGGTCGTCAGGCGTGTGGCCAAGGGTCCACCGTTTTGCATGACTGAAAAGATCTTTGTTATCTTGAGAACATCGCTTATATATATCTTATGTATATCCAAAAATCTTTTTGTTCGTATGAAGTTGTGTTTTATGTTTTAGATGATATACAAGGACGTCTTTCAGGCTCATACTTTATTAGGCACATATAGATATGTCATCTTGCCCTCATTCTATGTTGGAGTAAATGTGTGTACATATATATGTATATATATATACATATGGATACATGTATACACACACACACACACACACACGTGTCTGTGTGTGTGTACGCGTGTATGTACACACACACACACACCTGACTGTGTGTGTGTACGCGTGTATGTACATATACATATGTATAAGAATATATATACCTATATATTTCTTTATGTATATATGATTGTATATATATGATATATAAAAACATATGGATAACAGGGGAAGGGGGTATAGGGTGCCACTTGTATATATATATATATATATATATATATATATATATATATATATATATATATATATATATATATATATGTATGTATGTATGTATGTATGTATGTATATATATATATGTATATATATATATATATACACTTATATACATATATGTGTGTATTTGTATGCATGTATGTATGTATCTATATGTATATATACAAACATTTATATGTGCATGTGCGTGCGTGTATAAGTACACATAAATATGAATATATGTTTATATATTTATATATGTGTATATATATGCATATATATGTATATATATGCATATATATGTATATATATGCATATATATGTATATATGTATATATCTACATATATGTGTATACATACATTTATATGTGTATACATACATTTATATGTGTATATATACATTTATGTTTATATATATGTATATATATATATATATATATATATATTCATCTTTATATATATATATATATATATATATATATATATATATATATATATATATATATTCATCTTTATATATATATATATATATATAATATATATATATATATATTCATCTTTATATATATATATATATATATATATATATATATATATATATACAGGGAGAGGCATATGTGTATGTGTTTGTGTACATGTATATGTATATGTAAATATATACATATACATAGATGGATGGATGGATGGATGTAAATGTGAGTATGTTAGCATTGTAAAATGGTTTTTCAAAACCATTTTCGAATTACCTGATTTTTAGTCAATACGTATGAGTGACTTCACATGACTCCGTACGCAGAATATCGGAATAGTTGAACATTTTATGTTCCGCTGACCCCATCTGCCCTCAGAATCACAAGCGATCAAGTATAAATACATTTTTCTTCAGTTGGATGACATTATTACTGATATCGTCATCAGGGCATTAGCATCCTTCGTCGCTCACATCTCCGCAGACTTCCCTCGCTGAAATCTTTCGTCGGACTTTGATCCCAACATGAGCGGCATTGAAGCAGGACCAATCCCTGTCGCTGGAATCATGGACTGCAACTTCATGTCAGAGCGCGCCGAGTCTCAGGCGTACCGGTGCAAGGCCCTGGAGCACCGGCGGGAGAGAGACGACTTGCTAGCGCGGTCCTTCGACGCCCACGGCCAGGGGCTGTTCCTGGCCTCGGCCTACTACAGCCAGCTGGCGAGGATCCACCACGACGCGATGACCATGGCCAACCAGCGGGCCGCCGCCATCATCGCCTCCTTCGTCAACAAGCGGCATCTTCTCACGCCGGAAACCACGCTGGATCTGCATTACCTCCACGTCGGGGAGGCCCTCGCTCTTCTCGGAGACTTCTTGGAGCGGGAGAGGCGCCGCAAAGGGCCCGAGGAGGA
>NC_091557.1:11534604-11546016 GCF_042767895.1 Penaeus vannamei | reverse complement strand
AGAAATCGAGGTACGTTTCCTTCTGTCACTGCCAATCTATTTGTTGTGTGCGCCATGTTGCCGTGACAGGAGGGCGTCGGCGCAGGAGGAGCGGGCAGGCGTGGGCGTGGGCGTGGTGGAATTACGCGCGCTCTGATTACACAAAGTGGCCTCTTACCCCCCTCCCCCTCTTTCTCTTACATGTGTGTGTATGTGTGTGTGTGTGTATGTGTATATGTATACATGCGTGTGTGCGTGCATACCGTGTGTGCGTGAATACCGTGTGTGTGTGTGTGTGTGTGTATGTGTGTGTGTAGAAGTAATAGTAGCTATGTTTGTAGATATATACTATCTGTTCCCCGCCCATCCCGCTAAAATTTGAATCCGCTCAAACCAGCGGCTAACGTGGAGGCATGTGGATCGTTTTCGTTCGAGGCGCGACCTGGCCATGACTCCTGAACAGCAGCCTTTCCTCCTCCCGCAGGTACATCGTGTACCACGAGAGCCCCGCCCTGCACGCCGCCGACCTCGAGCACAACCGCCGTCGCCTCGAGCGCCCTCCGATGCCGCCCTACGCCATCCGCCGGACGGGAGACATCGGCCCCGGGACGCTCTTCGGCACCGTCGGCAACTACGGCAACCCGGAGAGCGGATACACCGTCGTGAACAAGAACGAGGTGAGGGAGAGGTCGAGGCGCTGGCGGCGTTGGTGTTATCCACCAGCGGGCCGCGTAACCTCGTTGTTGATTGTTGAAAATTGCACGTTTTTGCCGCACTGCACGGATCACTTGACTCTTAATTTCACGCTCTCAAACAGCCATGTCTATAGCATTATCAAGTTTTCAGTTTATGGAAGAGAAAGTTAATCTGAGTAAAGATGAGAGTAGAAAGAAATGCATCTATATCTATCCAAATCCATATCTATCTATGTTCATATCTTTAAAAAGTATACATGTAGTTGAGAACCTGAATTTATGGAAGAATTGATTTTTTATTATGGCATGAATTACAACAGATAACAGTAGACAGGTAAAAAGTAAGAATTGTAAAAGGGGAAGTCCCACGAAAATCAGATATTTGCTTTCCATTCACACTAAAGAGATTATAGATATCACCTCTGCGCAACAGTCCCTCAAGAAGTGAAATGCCATGACTAGAGAGTCATGTTCAGCAGTCCCTATCCATGAAATCTGGCAAAACAATCCCTAAAGATTAAAATTACATCCTACAATCCCTGTGGACAGAAAGATTGCCATCGAGTTTCCATCAGTTTTCGTATCGTAATCAGCCACACTTTCTCAGTCCTCAACTCTCCTTGTCTCGTGACCCAGGTGAACTATGTCGTGCCGCCCTTCACGCCCGGCGGCCGCGTCAACGTCGCCTTCCAGTTCTGGATCCCCATCAGCATCGGCGGCTTCTTCGTGACGGGGCGAGACCTGGAGGAGGCCTTGCGCTCACCCAACCCGACGGCCTACATATCCTCCCTCTTCCTGAAGCACCTCTCTGAGAATTCAACCATCGGCGAACTTCTGGGCGACGTGGGGAGCCCCGTGGTGGAGCAAGGCGTCCAGAAGTTCTTGGACTGGGTCATGCCGTACCTCGGATACTTCACGGGGAGCGACGTCAACGAAGTCAACACGTACTCGCTCCCCAAGTCCCGAAGCAAGAGGGACGCCGCAGACGACGACGGCTGGACCACCATCGGAGGGCCTGCGAGCGGGGGGGAGCAGGTGAGGCCCACGGCAACGCTGATCACGTCGTCGTCGAGGCCCACGAACAACGACCGGCTCTTGTGGGGCAACGACCATGTTCTCTCGCATAATAATATTCAAGACAGCGCTACAAAGAGGCCAGGTGCGTAGGATTTTGTTACTTTCCTGTTGAAAAAATCAGGCCAACATAACCCGCAATACTGCATGTGGTTAGAGCATTATGGCATTATTATTGCTACAAAGATTCCAATTCGAACTTCATGCTTTCCTTTCTGTCTTAGCATTTCCTCCTTTTCATATCCTATATTTCCATTTTTTCTTAAGCAACAGTCTAAATTATCTTATGAAATTATTACATATAATTCAATTCATAAACAGTTGGTTCTTCTGGAACACTTCGATACAATTCTGGTTTAATGTTACACCTTCACGCTGTCTCCTTCTTCAGGTCTTGACCTCATCAAACCCATTGACGTCACTGAAGAGCGTCCTAGGCCTTCGTTCTCCTCAAGGCCCACCTTCTTCCCCCGTCCTTCGACATCTTCATATCCTTCATCATCATATCCTTCTTCATCGTCATCTCGCCCTTCATCTTCATACCCTTCTTCATCATCATCTCGCCCTTCATCATCGTACCCTTCATCATCATCATCTCGTCCTTCATCATCCTCGTCATCTTCATCTTCATCATCAAGCTATCCTTCTTCCTCTTCGCAAGACATCACCCCTCCTTTCCACCTGACATCCTTCGATGAAGTTCCATCTGGCGCGACAGACGCCAAACGCCTGGACGTGTCAATGCGTCTCTCCCGCCTTGACTACTTTTTCAACAACCTCCACCTGGACCGCGAGGACTGTCGGCGCCGAGTTCTGTGTGAGGTGTCCCGCGATCCAGAAACCTTCGCTCCACTGTCGGACCTGATCGGTAGTGAGACTAGGCAAGTGCACTGCGGGTATTAACGAGTCACTCTCGGAGATTCTTTGGTTCCTTGCATGCTTTATCGTAAATTGAATGTTTACGTTTAAGTTCCTCCTTTTTTCATTTAACATCGGCGGCAAGTTATGGCTTTACAGATGTATATTTATACTTCCTTATGTCACTGGTCTCTATCTATCTCTGCGAACCTAACTCAAGACCTTAAAATACGAATTGTTCGTCATGAATTAGCTAATTCAACTATTTTCCCTCAGGATCTCAGGCAACATCTGGGAGCTGAGTCAACAGTTACGACATACAGCTGAGGGCGGGAGGCTCTTGTCCTACATTGAGGCCGTGAAAGAAGGAAAGGACAGGTTAGTGTATTGTGATACTCGTAGCTGAGATATGAAAAGAGAGAAATTAGTCGTTAAAGGGAAGAATTAGTCGTTATAGCTGGGAGCTGAAGATCGGGGAGGAAGTAATTGTTGCTCGTTATGGTGTAGAGACTAGGCAATGGTGTATTTTTTTCACTTTTGGGGTAATGAAGTCTAAATTAACAGTCAAATGTCTAAGGAAGAAAAGGAGAAAGCGCTCAGAGCATATAATAATCAAAGTATGCATTGGTAATATGTAAAACGCCCTCAAGACTTCACGTACTGAATGGAATTTTGCTTTTATTCACAGGTTAGAGCAGTGTGATGGGTACCGATACCAATGCGATATGAAGGCTCGTGAAGTGATAAATACAGACATACTCCCAATATGGCGTGAAGTAGTCCGTTGGCTCACTGTGAAGGTCCTTACGCAAGAAATATAATTATCCTTTTCATATTTATTCGTGAATGATTATGATTTTCCAGATACAAATATCTGACCTTTACCTTACAGAACATTAGCATGTCGTTGTGACTTCCTTTTAGTGCCTCTCCTGTGTATATATAATTTTATAAAATGTGTCCATGCCATTACTCTTAGTATCTGAAGATAAAACACTGAATGTGAAAGATTATATCCTGAATGCCGTCTTAATATTTGTGAGTGATAACAAAAGCATGCGTCTGCAGTTATGATTTTGCATTAAGTTTAATTTTGAGTTTGTATGCATGACTTTTTCAGTGTGCGAATCTGGGGAACTTTTGAAATTAAACAATAGTTCTTAAACCATGTTTGTGCATTATAATCATGAATAAAAAAAGTACATTATATTCATGGAATATGCCATATTTGATTGTATATTTTGTTATTGTTGTGTTGTTAATATTATAATTAAATAGGTAATACAGTTGCATTTGTTATATTTCTTCAGAAGGGAGATATCACTGCATTGCAGAAAATGTTTTCTTTTGTAAATGCTTTGTACTAAATATATAGGCATTAACTTTTAATTTAGTGTGTAGATGTATCAGCACTAGTCACTTATTTTAGACCAATTTCTCAATATATCACCTCTTGCCTTTTGTAAGAAAGCTTGTTTAAGTAAAGTTGTATGCATATATAAATAAGCACATCCATTTTTATATCACACATCCATTTTTATATCACACATCCATTTTTATTTCACACACACACACACACATACACATACACATACACATACACATACACATACACATACACATACACACACACACACACACACACACACACGTACACACACATACACACACACACACACACACACACACACACACACACACACACACACACACACACACACACACACACACACACACACACACACACACACACACACACACACACACACACACACACACACACACACACACACACACACACACACACACACACACACACACACACACATACACACAGAGTATATATAAATCATAATAACGATATATAAATTATATATGCATATAAAATAAAATATTTGACCAGCAACCTCTTTTATTTCCCTATGTAACTTCCTAAATGTTTTTTGCCATCATCATACTTGAATATGTAGGCATTTACATGAGGAAAGTAAATGGTGAAGGCATGAATAAATAAGAAAACAGACTTATTCTAAATATCTGCATGGAGCAGCCTCTATTTAAAATACTACAAACATAACAGTTGCATACTGGATATTTATAATCGTATATTTTCAGTATGCAATATCATGTAAATATCCACAAAATGATGAACATCATCATATTCACAAAAATTATATACACTGTACAAAACTTATGTCTAAGAAATCTTTGTATGTATTTTATAAATTATTATCACAGATCACTGTTTGCAAGATATTTGGATTCATAATGCAATAGTAATTAATATCAACTGATTCAGAAACATCAAGATCATCTGACATATCCCTAAATAATTCCTGAAAAGAGTGAGAGATAATGAAGATTATAAAGAATAATAATAATAAGCTATTTCTGAGTCTATATGCATTAGAAGGAAGAGAACTGTAATCACAAGTACTACCTATAAGGCACGTCTTTGAGGGTTTCAATAGGCTGAAACAATATTGACTAAATCTGAGGTTCGTCAAAAAGAGAAAGATATTATCATCGTCATTTGCTGGTGTCATCTGGACTAGTACTCTTTCCACGGGCAACAGAAATAACGTAACAGGTGGCTTCATATGAAACAAAAATGACCCCTGTTGCTAAGCCACTCTTGATCATACTCGGACAAAGTCCTTTAAACCACGCCTGCATGCCTTCTTCCTGCATCACAGTTGATATGTACTTCCATACATTTGTATATACAATAACCTATGGAAGGAATAAGAAAATGTTAGGAATTATAGTCAGAAAAATATAAAAAAGTTATTATGACATTGCTATCAACATCAATAATGTTAATATTCATAAAACAATAACAAATATTCTTCATAATGCAATCCACAGTATTAGCAATAACATTATAACAAATATAACAATATTAATAATAACTATAACAAAAATAAAAAAAAGAAAATAACATTAACAATAACAACATCAACTACAACATCATCATGTTATTGTTGTTATTATTTTCATGATCAGTATTATTATCATTATCATCATCATTATTTTATTATTATGATTATGATTATCATTATCATCATTATTATTATTATGAATAGGATTGTTATGATTATCATAATTATTATTATCATTATTACTATAATTATCATTAGTACTATTATTATCATTAGTACTATTATTATCATTATTATTGTTACTACCATCATCACCATCATTGTCATTATCATCATCACGATTATTATAATTACTTTTATTATTATTGTTATTTTTGTCATCATCATTATCATTATATGTTACCATCATTATCATTATTATCAACATTACCATTATTATTGTAGTTATTATTATCATGATCAATATCACTATTATCATTATCATCATTATCAACATCAATTTTTTTTTAATTATTATTGTTGTTGTTGTTGTTGTTGTTGTTGTTGTTGTTGTTGTTGTTGTTGTTGTTGTTGTTGTTGTTGTTGTTGTTGTTGTTGTTGTTGTTGTTGTTGTTGTTGTTGTTGTTGTTGTTATTGTTATCATTATCATTATCATTATCATCATTATCATCATTATCATTATCATCATTATCATTATCATCATTATTATTATTGTTATTATTACCATGAGTATTAGCATTATCACCATTACTTTTACAATCATTATTATTATTATTACCATCATCATCATCATTATTATCATTACTATTATTATCATTATCTTCATTATCATTATTGATATCGTTATCATTATATTTATCATCACTACCATTACCATTACCATTATCATTATCATTATTATTATTATTATTATTATTATTATTATTTCTTTTTTATGAAAGATTCAACTGAGAAATAAGGGAAGAGAATAGGGAAATAGAAGAGAAATGAACAAGAATCAGACATTCAGCAGAACCATAGAACAAACACAAGTACCACTTACTGAACATATGTGTCTATAGAGATGCATCGGGATAAGAGAACGTACCTTGCCAAACTGCTTTCTGTTACTTTCAAAGCCTCGGATCTGCATTCTCTTTTTAAGAACATCAAGAGGATAGAGAATGGCTTTGGCACACACACCTGCCGCCATCCCACTCAAAGCACTGCAACTCAGCCAGGGAAGATGGAATACTGAAGAGAAGCAAAGACAAGCCAATTAATATACAAACACATTACCCCATATATCCTATTTCTTCATTTCCATAATCATAATTGTGAATACTTTTTTGAGTATGAGCAATACAATTTTCATGATCACAATCTCATTATCATTACTAGTATCATTATCAGTATATCTTTATCATCATTACTATCATCATTGTTGTTATCATTATTGTCATTATTATCATTATTCTTTTTATTAATATCCTTATCACCATTATTACTATTCATTATCATTATCATTATTCCTGTTACTATTGTTGTTATTATTATTACATTATCATTATCATTATCATTACTATTACTGTTATCATCATTATTTTTATCATCATCACTATCATCATAATTACTATTATTATCATTATTAAAATTATCATTATTATCATTACTATTATTATCATTATTTTCATCATTTTCATGATCATTATAATCACTATCATTATTACAATCATTATTATTATTACTTTAATCATTATCTGATACAGACATTCATGCACTCATACAAATATTAATAAAAAAAGATCCCTAAGACAGTTGAACTGATTATGAATGAAATATATAAATGAATTTCATAAACTTCTGAATCCTATTTTTGCTTGAGAAAAGCATACACAATTTCATAGAATTATTTTGTCATGATCATGAACTGAAATATCTAAATAACCCAATCTATGCAAGCTATGTAATTCTTTCTAGTATATCAATTTAAGTTAATAAAGTGTGTTTCCATTTGGAAACTGAAGTCAATTACACATCTACTTCAAATCTTACCATCGCCAATAAGATTATTAGTAAGCGCAAGAAATGCATGATAGAAATAGAAGATGAGTCCAGAACTTGGCGCATTCATAGCAACAGTTGGCAGAAAGCCACGCCATAAACTTAATGCTCCTTCTTGCCGAACCATCTTCACTGCTGCATCCATCATACCACTGTAATACTATGAAATGAAATAATTAATTGTATGTGGTATCACTTATCAAATAATGCATCTTATAAAATACAAGATAAAAAAGTAAAACTGCTGTACAAATAATCCTTATATAAATATCATATATCAGCACCATATAATGTCATATACAAGAGCAAAAGAAAGGAGAAAATAAATAAATCCTACGGTAATAGAATAATTCTATATACAAATTATAACTACTAATGTTTGTTCATTTCTTCATTCATAATGTAAGAAACTGTATGCAATCAACAACAAATCAAAGTAAAATTTTATGAAGCATTTACAAAATTTAGAGAATGGAATTAACCTTTGGAGTTCCTTGTGCAACCATCCTGGTACGTATCACATCACATGGCATGGATACCAATGTTCCACAAAATCCAGCAAGTCCTCCACACAATCCATGAGGAAAACCATGCTCAGTGGCTGCCTCAGTGAGAACTGCATAACTCCAGAACTGAAAGAGTTAAAAAGAGACAAAAACACTCGAATATGGTTTACATAACAATAAAAAGAGTAATTAACTCATTTTCTATTCCATATACTTGTATTCACACCTAATGACTGATCAGTCTTCTACCATTCTGAGTAACACAAAATATAGTTTTGGTCACATTTTTGAAAACTAATTAAGGAAGTATCTTACCTGTGCAACACCATATCCAACACTTAGTGCTTGAGCTGGAAGATGCCCTTTCCAGAGAGCTGAAGGACCTTCACTTTTTGCAATTGTGAATAGACTCTGGAAAATCCCATGGTACAGCCCCCCACCACGCCTTGTGGTTGGTTCAATTTGCAGCTTTTAGAGATAGAAAGATGTGAGTTAACTAACAAACCAAAATACTAAAAGACTTCAAATCAATAAACTGACTTTCAAAAGGAAAAACTGCTGTTATTCAGGTATATAATTGTAAGTTCATTTTCATCTAATACAGTAACAGATATAGGAACACATCTGGTATTCAACTCATTTAAAAATTTGAAAATAATCTTTATATCGATATTCTTCACTCAGTACTCTTATCATTTTTGCAACAGCATCTAAAAGGAGACCTGTATTTATATTTACCTGAAACCTAATTTTAAGAACATCAAGGGGCTGGATAAGAGCTCGAGTGACCATTCCACTTACAGCACCAGCAACAGCATGGTCTCCTGGAGTGAGCTGAACATCCTGGTCTTCTTTATATCCTACATAGCTACCCATTATTCTAAGAAAAGGCAAACATACCATTACTATTCTACCCCTTATAAAGATTAAACACTTAAAAGTAAGAAATACTTACATATAGTGATATAGGAAATGATAGATATGAAGCTAATGTTAGAGCATGAGACAACTACTAAAAGAAAATCATGTAAAATGCATGATACAATGTTTTGCTTATTGCTGCTGCCTTGGTACTCTCACAAAAAACTTACATAATGCATAGCCTAGTTTGGAAAACTCTGGTTCATAAAATAACTTACATGTTGCACCAGTAGCTATGAAATAATTCACCAGAGATATTTTGCGATGAATTATATTACAGAAAAAAGTAACAATTCTACAATGCTGATACACAGAGACAGGAATTTCCTACTCAAATTATGCTAAGTTAAATTCCTAATCCTTTGGGTTAACAGCAGGTGCAGCATATTAGTAGTCATCAGTATGCACCAAAAGAAGATTAATTTTTGTATGTATATATATATATATATATATATATATATATATATATATATATATATATATATATATATATATATATATATATATTTTTTTTTTTTTTTTTTTTTTTTTTTTTTTTTTTTTGGGGGGGGGGGGTGGAATTTCCAAATTCTATTGAATCTTAATGTAACAACTAAAAGGCATGGAAATAAAACTGTTTTTTTTCTTTCGTTTTTTTTAAGGTCTGATGTGCTCTACACATTACATATTGATGAAAATGATGATAGTGCTACTGATGATTAGTAATAATAATGAATAACCATAGTCTAATTACCATAATGACATATTTATCACTACTAATGCTGGTAATAAAACAAATGATAATGACAATAGTTTCATCATTCACAAAAATCAAAATTAATCTAAAAATTATATTTCATACTATCAGTATTACTGTCAAGGTAAAACTTTCAGATAACCCCACCCCCTATCACATGCAATAGCTGATAGCATTTTGGACTTAAGGAAAGACAAATAAATCTATCAAGCTCTACAATTCTAGACCTTCCTTATGGCTGATCAATACATATATAATTCTCACTGTTTTTTTTTTTCTAATTGCCATTACTGGTAGATATCATTATCTATACTACCACACCCACTGTCATCATCACAACAATAGCATCACCATCATTATAATCAACAATAATTTCTTTGATAATGATGATGACAAACAATGAAACCCAATTGCCTAGGATTGCTTTAACTAGTAATTTTTAATAATATCTTCCCATAACCAATCAAAACATATAGTAGGAATTATGATGCAGAACCCCCAAAACCCCACATTCTTGGCACCTATGGCAGGGGAAGGCATGGAAGGTCCCATAAAATTTATGGGGTACACTAACAATATAACATGATGATAATACCTTCCTATACTGCCAACCCTAAACCCCCACCCAGGATAATAAAAAATCCCCCACATATGACGGCAGGATAGTGTCATACAGACAGCACAGTGATCCCACATGCTAGTTGTATACTCTACCCTGCCAGGTATACATGGTGGATTCTTTGTCTTCCCTTGCGAGAGTTGAGAGCAGAAGCCCCCTAGGAGGGTGGTCTCAGGGGGAACAGCCCCCTGCATTAGACAATATAATGGCTGACTTATCAATACCAAAATTGGCATGATCAGTTATGCAAAGGTATTCTGAAAAATTACCCTTTAATTCTACAGTTGTTATCAATACGTATTTAATTTCAACAAGAGTATTTTTCAATCCTACACAAATTTCTATACTTTGTCATTAACTACTAATAATTCTTGCCTCCCAACAATGCCAAAACTCTTATTGTGCGTGAAGTCACGAGTTTCTCAAATTACTTTCCATTACACTTCTTTTTTCTTTTAAAGGGTTGTAGACTATACTATAGTCTATTCACGGTATTCATTATAGTTCCGGTGAACTTCGTGTTTCGCAGACGATGCCGTGTTTATATTCGGAGTCGTTTCTTTAATCTAATCCAGACCTATCCGGATTTCTCTAGTATCAGAAAATTGTTATTTTTTACATCGTGTATGGGTACATGCATGTATTTATGCACTCATTTACAAAATCTTTTACATGCACATATATTGAAATAAAAGATCATCTAATTAATCAAGTGCAAACTAAACTTTAATCAAATTTTATGAATGTTTGCTAAAGATCGAACCTTTACCTTTCGTTGATAGAATACAAAATACAATCAACAATATGTATCAGCACATTATCTTCTTTCATAAAATTATAGAAAACATATATATCAAGGGAACTTTACAGTTGTATATAAGATTATCTTTTTAAATAAACTGGATATAATAAGTTACAACTTATAAAACCTTAAAGCTCGCCAGTATGAAGTCATGAACGACAACACAAGATCACATCGCATTTTAATAACTTCTAAGTGAATTTCTTGGTGAATAAACATGCCTCACAGACTTATATTCACGGACAAAAAATAAGATAAAAAAAGGCGTACTTGCTCCAGTAGACATTCCACGGAATA
>NC_091557.1:11524604-11527104 GCF_042767895.1 Penaeus vannamei | reverse complement strand
AGATCGATTTCAGATAACTAAGGAAGAATTGGCTACAGGGGAAGACACAGCTACTTGTCCAAGCTGTTCTCTTATTGTGAAAGTCATATATGATCCAGTAAGTGGTTCTTGTTATTATGAAAACCATTATAATCATGGTGACACCCTTTAAATTTGAATTACCTGCATTGCTTGTGTAATGCAGTATAGTATTTGCTATAATATCATACATATTTCAGGATGATTTTGCTGCATATGAAGAAGAAACTGTAGCCTTACCAAAGGAGAAACAACTTGCAATGAACTAAATACCACTGTATTAAACTATGTAAGTAAGCCATGGATTCTGTCCATTATTGTATGTAAAGATTAGTCTTGTATAAAATGAATGCACTCTCCATGGCAATATAATAGCCCATCAAGGAGGAAAGGGGAACAAATATGTTTTTGAGTTGCCCTTTAATATTCTTAATATTGATTGATTTTTTATGCATAGATAAATCAGTATGTGTTCACTTCCATTGTTGATTATATTTTTTTCATATGAAAGTTTAGATTTGTTAATTCAGTTCTTATATCTCTTAATGTAATGTCTACATTTGTATGAAAATACTTTTTTTTAGATATAATTTTTAATTCTGTTTATATATCTAGGTATCACTGTTTTTTATTTTTATTTTTTTTTTAATTATTGTTTTTGTTTTTTATAATTGTTGTAGTTGTTATTATTGTTTTTGTTATTATAATTATTATTATTGTTATATTATTATTATTATTATTATTATCATCTTCATCATTATCAATAGTTGTAGTAGTATCAGTAAAGTAATATCACCATCTTTATTTTATTGTTACCATATCTTCCATCAAAAAAGTACCCAATATATATTTTCTTATCTTGTCATTTTCTTTTCCATAAAAACTAAAATTCATTTATCTATGATTAATATTGAAATGTAATTTATATTATGGATTTTTTATAATAGCAATAATACCTTTATAAATTCATCTTGTAGTCTTGGGCCAAAAAATATTCTTACATTGTGTAGAGATAAATATACTCATAACTCTTGGTATGACATTTTCATTCCAGCAGCCAAAATGGGTGGAAGAGGACGTGGAGGTCGAGGTCGGGGGAGGGGCATGACCTATGAGCAGCTGGGAGTTCAGAAAGGAGAGGTTTTACCCGAGAGAGTTGTTGGGCCACCAGAAACTTACCCTCCACTTGAGTTCCGCCCTGTGCAGCCTGCACAAGAGAAAAACCTAGCAGAATCCTACCTCTTAGTGGTGAAGAAAGAATTCCGAGAACACATGCAAAATTCACAGTACTATATTCATCCTGGAGTAAAGAGACCTGATATTGAAAGATACTCAGATAGATATCAGTTACTAGCAAGTCATCGGGGGCAACTGAATATAAACTGGTCTCGGTGTCCAAAGGAACTCAGTCATTCTAGTGCAGCAGCTAAGAAGAGAAAAAGCTGGACCAAAAAGACTGATGCCAAAAAGGCAAAAGTGAAAGACCTAAATGTAAGTGAGGCTTTAGAGGCTTTACAGAAAAAGGAAGAAACACAGACTAAGGAAGGTGTGGAAGAGGAAGGAGAAGAAGGTAAACCTGAGGGTGAAGAAATAGAGGAATTAGAAGAGGATGATGAAGAGCTTGATGAGGGTACAGATTATGTCAATAATTATTTTGATAATGGTGATAGTTATATTGATGAAGAGGATGATGCCCTTGAAGAAGGCGGTGTGTTTTAGTGTCTCAAATGAATAGATTTATGCTCATATCTATGATGTCATCCAAATTTTAAACCAGTCACCTTCTATAATTTATATTTATAAAACGAAAAAAAAAAATGCAATTAAAGAAAAAAAAGATGCATGGCAACTGTTAGGCATTTTATTTGTGTACTTGTTTTCACTTTAAAAAGATGAATATATTTTTAAGCCTTTTCATCTTATTCATTGTAACTTATTTGAGAAATTGATCATCAAAGAGTGGAATGTAATTTATATTGACACTAGAGTCTATGACTATATGATAGCAATGAAGGAAACTTTTTGTATTTATAAACCATTTTCAGATTGCATAGAAATGTGCTGGTTTTATATATTTATTGTCTTTATAAGATAATATTAATAATAATGAACGATGTGTGAAATGATATTTGTTTTGTTCTCCTTGACCAAGTGTTTACTTTATACAGAGAGAGAGAGAGTGGGTGAGTGAGTGAGTGAGTGAGAGTGGGGGGGAGGGTGAGTGAGTGTGTGAGAGAGAGAGTTTGTGTTTATTTGTTTGTTTAAGTGCATGCAAACAGAACAGAAAGAATGACAGAGAAATATATAGCGTGCATACATAACAGCATCGTACTCAGTAATTCATTGTTTTCATTAAATCAGTGAACTGGAGCTAGAAAAATGGTGAAAAAGGATTTTAGACTATGAAAGGCCATGAAAATAAACATTTGTTATTAAAAAAAAATGACTATAAAAGACTGAAAAAAACAGTTGTGGACAAATT
>NC_091557.1:11517104-11519604 GCF_042767895.1 Penaeus vannamei | reverse complement strand
GGGGGTAAGGCTGGCGAGTGGAGTAAGAACAATCAGTTTCTGATGCACTGTGAGCCCAAGATGTTTAAAAAGTAGCATTTCAAAGTATCTTTATGCTACAACAATAGCTATAAAGGTGTAATTTAGGGAAAAAAATTTGGGGAGCGTGGACCTTCATACAGGTAACTATCAGGCTCCTTTGGATGTATTGAGAAAGTCCTGGTTTTGTAGCTTTAGTAGAAGCATTTATGATATTTATGAGACCTATTTTGTGGCAAAAATTGCATCAAACTATCCAAAGACCACATGCACCCAGAGTTAAATCATCTGACTAGCCAGAATAAGGCCATGTAAAGAACTTTCTCAGCTGAGAGATTTTTGGTTAAGAAGAGAAAACTCTAATGAGAGTAATTCCAAATTTAACATTTTGCACTTTTTAAATCAATAACTCTATTGCAGAAACAGATTTTTCAATTATTGTAGTTTATGTAACATATTTTTGTTCAAAATAGGATAACATTCAGATGTAAAATCAAAGAGAGGATAAATATTTTAAAAGCATGAGAGAATATAGGAGGGCAGAAACCTGTTCCTGGCAATTCTTAACCCCTTGGATCCAGGTGATGGTACCCTCATGCCAAGTAAAAATATGGCTGAGTGCCAGGTGACGTGAATATGCTGTCACAGAAAAATGTGGCTGAGAGCTGGGATGACAGGGATATATCATCATGAGCTAGCCAGAAGTGCACAAAGGTCTTGGACAGTGAACTGACTCAAGAGGGCATTTTGGAAGAGACTCTTGCATTATTTCCACTGGTAACCGAGTGTGGACTGTACCATCCACAAACCATGACTAAAGCTGGCTCTAGGGAGGACACCATTTCCATGCTCAAGAACTGGTGTCCTCCCTCCAATACACCTGGCAGCACAAGGTGTATTACTGAAAATTGAATATCATGAAAATATAAAAAGATAGCACAAATAACAAAATATTAATCATTGTTATTGATGCAGAGTTACAGATTATCTAGTGAGATGATATGGAGCCTGTGCAATGAAAACATTCTATTACCATATTGATACAGAATATCAAATAACAAACAAAGACCTTGGAAAATGGCAAAAAAGCAAAACACTTATGCAGAAAGAGATAATAACACTGCAAAGAGTAGGCAAAGAGTCTTGACACTACACACAAGTGTTCATGTGCACTGGGCCTACAAGCCACACACCCAGGAGAGTTGCCAATCAAGTAAGTCTAATGCTCAGATTTTGGGCCATATGCGGGCAGCAAAGCACCCAGATCCAATGGGTTAATTTATCCTAGATAAAATATGGTAAACAACATAAATCTGCAGTTTCACTACTAAGAAATCTTGTCTATGGTAAAGGAAGCTTATCTAAATATGAAGAATATTTTTCTATAATATACTTGTCACATGAACTTTATTAATTTGAGGTATTAAAAATATATGTCAATAATAAAAGTCATACCTTACACCTTAGAAAATAATTTCAAATAAAATCTGTGAAAAAAAACATTGTAGTTCTCTACATATCCACAAGCGGTCATCTTACCTGTTTGCCAGCCATCTGTTCTTAATAACAGCTAATCTGAGAGAATCACACGTGAAGACAGCCTTAAGGTTTGTGTGGACAGCTCTTCCCATTCCTTCCACAACAACAAGGTCACAGTCCCATGTACACAATTCATCCAATAACGAAATTGGAAGGCGACTGAAATATGGGAAACAGTTAATATGAATTTATTATTCACCATGTCCAGGTTCTACTACCCTCTCCATCACATTAAAGAAAGATTGTGTCATCAGAAGCTATTAATCATATCAGTAACTAAAAAACTGTGCAATAAATGTAAAACTGAAAGGAACAATTGCAGCCTTCTTTATACAGTCTGCTGCATCTCAGTATATATTAGAAAGAATGATACTTTATCAACCCAATGATGCCAGGATGGCAAAAATACATACCATGTCAACTGTGATTTTAGTTTAGTAATTTTGCTTACATACACACAGCTCCATAAGAGTTTAGGTACTATGGAGTCAGTTACAAGTAGGCCTCCTGACTGACTCCTTGGTGAATAAGATATTCCCAAGTTATTATCATCACAATCATTATCATCATCCCCAGTATCATTATTTCTATTATTATCATTATTATCATTATTTTCATTATATGATTATACTATAATTATCATTATAGTTGCCAGAGCCATTATCATTATTATTATAATTTCCATGATCATTTTTTGTTATCAATATTAACAAAATTATTTGTAATAAAAATAAAAACCTAAGATGGGTCTTGTAAAAGACCCCATTGTAACTAAGAATTTGGGATGAAATCTAGCTTATAAGTAAAATAAGAGCCAGAAAACACAACCATAGGGGAAAGTGCATGTACATTTGCACTCCTGCCATCAATGGGTTGATTTCATACTGACTACATTTCTCACCTTAGATCAAGGCACGGTGAGGCTTGGCCTGACTCTCGTATA
>NC_091557.1:11509604-11512104 GCF_042767895.1 Penaeus vannamei | reverse complement strand
TGCCATTTTCCAATGTCCACATTTGTCTTTTGATTTGCTTTATCCAGATAGTAACAGACTGTTTTCCTTCACAGACTCCATATCATCTCTCTACGTAGTAAATAACTCAGAACAAGATTAAATGTAACATTTTCTTAATGTGTCATATACTTCATTTTTTCAAAATATTAAATTTTTAGTCATGAATACAATGCTGAGCATAGAAATGGCGTCATCCTTGGAGCCAGCGCTTTTCCAGTCTTGGCTTATTACTTGTTTCTTGATGGAAATAATCCAAAATGAGTCTAATCACCCTTCAAGAGTTTTGTGCATTCATAATGAGTGTTTTCTGTCACCCTGGCCTTTGCTCATGATGGCAAGTTCATGGCATGTCACCTGGCCTGTGGCCATTTTTACCCATGACAGCAAGTTCACATAAGCTGGCCCTTAATCCAAACTGTTTCACAATGTGGTGGTCATGCCAGATTGAAGGGGTTAATATCTCACAACTGGGACTGATGGAAGGGGGAGGAGGTTGATTAGAACTGCCGGGTTACCAGAGTGGGTTTTCTCTTCTCTTTTGCTTTCTATTGTTTTTGTACACACCATGTACAAAAGAGAACTCATGTTTGTTACAGCTAATGTAACAAACCTGATAATTTACCTGATAATTATAACCTTCACACCAGACCTCTAACAGACAATATCTTAAATTTTTCATTGGCCTAAAAGAAAATAAATGTATCACATATGTTATTTATTGTAAGTTTGGTAAGTCTAAATATTGGAAGTATTGCAAAACTAAATATTGTAAGTGTTTTATGTCTAGTACTGAGTCTAAATATCATAAGTATTGTAAGTAATGTACATCTAAATATTGTAAGTACTCAAGTCTAAATAACATAATACTAAGCTTCCAAAATTACTGCAATCATTGTAAAATTAATATAAGTCTAACTAAGAGTAAATAAAATCAAGCTGCCAAAAAGACTTGGTAAAAGGAAAGAAACAAGAGAAGAAAAAAATGTATTAAGAGGAAAATAATGAAAAACAACAGAAACAGTGGGGAAAAAATGAAACAAATCCCAGAGAAAAAATGTATATATAAGCAGAACTTGTGCACTCACTTTCAAGTTTCCCAGCAGCCTCCTTAAAACCTAGTCCTGCCTCCATGAGTTCTACGACTTCCTTAGCTCCCCAGTCAAATACATTTCCTGCTAGTACTCCCCTGATCAGGACTTCTTGACGCTCCTTCCATTCTAGGGAATCAAGGTATTTCAGGTGGTCCTTCAACATTTTCAGGGCATTTTCATTTTCAAACTGAAAATATGTAAAGGTGTTAGAGTTTTTTCTTGGATGATTCTCATACAATTAGAACCAACTTATTTTAAATACTACTAGAAAAGTGATATGAAATCAAAACTAATCCATAACATTAATTTTCTATTTCAACAAAACTTTGAAGAATATACTTATAATACCAAAAATTTTACAAAATAATATGCAAGTCTCATCATTACTTTGTGAATTTTTTTGTCTATGCAAAATTAAATAATACAAGAGAATAATAAAATTGATTAATACAATAGTACAGTGATTCTTTGGGACTTAAATTTAGTGAGTCAAATACCTTTTTCTGTTGAAGGTACGGGTCAGGAAAATCAAACTCATTGAGACAATGTTCCCTCATGTCCAATAAGCTCCTCACAGTCAGGTTACCATATGCACTATGAGAGAATGAAAAAATTGGCAAAGGTGTTTGTCTGATACTGTCTGATAGCTATGCATACGGCATAAATATAGTATACTCATTAAATTTACAAAAGTTAAACTGCAAAGAACATACCAATTTTCTAAAGTTTACTCACAATGGATGGTTCTTTAGATTGTGAAGCCTTTGCAAATACTTTTCACGAAATCTGTTGGCTCTCTCCACAGCATCTATGCTATTTGGCTGGGATGAGACAGCCCGGCTGACAAAGCTACCAAGTGAACCTTCAAAGCATGACAGCCAGTAGTCTCTGTTAATATGTAGAAACATATGTTGAAACTTATTAAGTTATAATTCCAATAAAATATAAGGTAATCAAGTGAAAATATTATGCATTACTAAATACTTAAGTCTGTCATTTAATCAGATATTTCCTTTTCAGAAACAAATATACCTTGCTTCTTTATCCTTGGTAAGGTCTACAGTATCAGGTACATATTCTTCTGGATGAGCAAGTAAGGGGAAGAATGTTAGCTGCTGATCACAACGATCAATCTCTAGCTGATCAATGGTTCCACCAGGCCAGCCTCCAACAGGAGGATGAGGTAATGGAGACTGAAGCCCTGAAGAGCCAGCATAGTTCTCACCCCAGGAATACTTCTCAGAATCTGTACAAAATTACAATAGCAATGAAGATACTTCATGCATAAGATCATAATACTTATAAAGAACTCAAAGAGTGAACTTTAACTTATGGCAAGATTTTGAAAAATTCCCAACGTATTGATATGCACAGTGTTTCAGTAGCAT
>NC_091557.1:11499604-11502104 GCF_042767895.1 Penaeus vannamei | reverse complement strand
TTCTTACATTACAGGATTTATACAGGAATGAGGCTAGTCTACTTTGCGATAATGTGGTAATTTCCTGTTTCTGTATGAAAATATAAAGAACCTGAGAATTTACTTGAAACCGAGTAACAAATGAAACAGCTACAGGAAAATAAAAAGAATGGGAGGACCATATATTGGTAGCCAAAATTTAAAGAAAAGACAACTCAGTGGTGGTAATGGGTAACAGTTTCCACTAGATTTGGGACTACATTAATTCAAGGAGTCAGCATAGCATACATGTATAGGCAAGTAGAGTATAGGAGTATGGTGGTAAAAAGTATAATTTTTGGCCCACTTTAAAAACAGATAATTTACACATAGGAAATCTAACTTACAAACATCATTTATTATTTAATTATCATTTTCCCCAACTGATTTGGTAAATTAGGTAGGTCACACGCTACAGTAGATGGGTACACTATATGAAGATTTATTACAGCTGATTATAGATACAGTTTCTGAGTGTTAAACTTCACATTTCAAAGAAATACTACTTTCTGATTTTCATAATGCTCTACAGCTCAATTCTTTTCCTATATACGATAGAAAAGATTTTAACCTATACTTATACTTGCTAAACATTTTGCTCTGCAACAAAGCATACAAATGTTAGTTCCTTACACTTACAAATGACTTTTTTTTAAATAACAGACATGTCTACAAACTATAAAGCCATAACAAAACTTTATGGGTAAATGCGAATCTTTAATTTCTCTACCTTTGAGACCTGTAATGATTAGAAGGATATAAACGTTATTATATCAAAACTAATATTCACTATCCTGTCAATCTCATTCTTATTTTTGTCTAGTAGTGCTCATATATTCCATTCATCATGGAATATTTTGTAATCTAAACATACCTGGATTTCCATCATTCTTTGTGTGTCCATGGTGCATTGCCTTGCCAAAACTAGATGCAATTATATCTCCAGTCAGCCCTAATGCACTGTAGTCACCACCTGATGGGTGATATTGGTAATGTAATGGTTGCCTGAAACACTATGTATGGGATTTATGTTCGATGTAGTTTGACTGAGTTACTGTATATGATTATGTAAAGCAGCCAAATGATGCACATTTTTCTTAAAGAACATTACGTCTCTAATCTATCTAATAATTATCATTCATCTGCAAATAATGTAAAGTCAAAAGTCAATATAGTTTTCATTTGGCCTTCTTTGTACTCTTCTTGTACATGAATATGCATTACAAATATCCCAATTAGCAAGGTCTTACTGTGATCCCAACATTACAATGACAGCAGACAAAAATCATATCAATTCATTCCCACAAACAAAAAGGTGATTTCCAAAAGAGATCTTACCATATATATCCTTCACCAAGAGATCAACATTACGATGATCCCCCTCACTCGCCAGGTGCAAGAGCTCATCAAATCCCTTGGCTTTGGTCAATAAGGATCCTAAACCCCAAAAGGTTCCACCACCCATGCTAGTGCCTCCAATCCTTTCATACTTGTCATCTGATTCCACCTGTAGTCATAAAAAATCTGTATGTATTCTACAACCAAAATATCTTATATCAATATGTGATATGGATACATCTGACATTTGGCTATATCTGTATGAATAAATACATATACTTACAGAATGTGAAACAGGAAACTTTACTAAAGAAGAAAAGTTCACTTCCAGCTTTCATATCTTTATTATGAATTTCATGAATTATGTACAACTTTCACATTAGCATTTGTAACAGCAGATAAATTAAATCAAATATCTTTTTAGAGTGAAAAATATATACACAATGAAATTGCATAGATGAAGCATACATAAAAAAGTATCATATCTTACCTTCATAATGCTGACACCAGACCCAATGTTGACAAGCAAATATGGGAAGATGTTGGGCTCAGTATTGATGAAGCGATATTCAGGCTCTTCATGCCGACTATAAGAAAACTGCTCATCAGGGATGTTACGCAGCAAAAAATTACATCCCTTTATAAGGCTTCCTATTTCATCTTCTTTTTCTACACTGCAAGGAAATAAAAACAATGATATCAATCGAAGTTGTTTTACTGATCTATCCTTCAATTTTTTCTAATAAGAAAAATTTATGTATCTTTTTTTGTTAAAATATATGATACTCTTTTGAATACATATTTCTGCAGTAAATACTTCAAAGGTGGCCAGGACCACAGAGTATCTATTATATTTGAAAGACTGTAGCTGAAAATAACTATGGATATACAACCGGTTTGTTATTATTGTGCAAAGCCCATGCCAATGAATATTCACATATACAGATATACATAAATGCAGAAATAAATGCATATCTGTCTATTTAACTGACAGATTTATAGTTATCTGTCTATCTGCCTGATAGATATGCATGTCTAGACTGATATGTATGGAGTTATTTCTGTGTATATATATATATCCACAAAATGAATATCTATCATGTCAGGCCTCGCACAATTTTAACAACCAGTGTATACTTACGCT
>NC_091557.1:11489604-11492104 GCF_042767895.1 Penaeus vannamei | reverse complement strand
TACAGATGGATGTGTAGATGACTAAACCCTTAAACGGATGTAGCAGGAGGAAAAAAAAGGTAGAGGCATGAGTTTCGTTCTTCATTGTTCACCCTGTTCCCATCCTCTTAATCAAGGTGTTCTACTTAAAACTGAGGTGTTATCTGATAAGGACTAGCAACCGACGAACTATCTCGCTGACAGACCAAAGTGCCGCTGTCATGGCGTCTCTTTGCATCTGGCATTTTTGTGTCTTGCGAGTGAAGTTTTTTTTTCTTGGTAGAAATAATTAAAAATATGAGAATATAGCACTCAATGGTTGTGAATATTGTGGTGATAAATTTGACTTCGAAAAGGCTGTTATCGACGTTGTTGATATTGTTATTGTTATTGTTATGACTCAGCTGCTTTTACCATCAGTGTCATAATTACGATATAGATGATGATAAACGCGCGCGCGAGTGTGTATGTGTGTGTGTATGTGTGTGCGTGTGTGTGTGTGTGTGTATGTGTGTGTGTGCGTGTGTGTGTGTGTGTGTTGTGTGTATGTGTGTGTGTGTGTGTGTGTGTGTGTGTGTGTGTGTGTGTGTGTGCGTGTGTGTGTGTGTGTGTTGTGTGTATGTGTGTGTGTGTGTGTGTGTGTGTGTGTGTGTGTGTGTGTGTGTGTGTGTGTGTGTGTGTGTGCTTCTGTTTTACGTGAGACAGACAGACAGAGGCAGAGATAGAGAGAGAAAGCTATATAAGTTAAATAATCTTAATTACAGTCATAGCAACAGTAATTATAACGATGATTATGTAAGAACCTCGACTTGTTCTTGATAAGAATGATAGAACTGATAATCAGTAATGCCATTATTGTTATTAAGATGATAACGAAACAAGAAAGAGTAATTGGCGATAATGATAATAATGATAAAGATAATGGTTAAATGAAGTAGAACAAGTAATGTTAATAATGATAATGACAATGATGATTGTGATAATATCGCAATATCAGATATGACGGCAAAGCATCATAACAATAATATTAATGATAATAATGGCGTAGTAATGATGATGATGATAACAATAATGATAATAATGATACTTATAGTAATTATGATATCAAATAATGATGATAATGAAAAAAATGATACTATCAATAATTATATCAATAATACTAGTATCAATAGCAATAATAATACGATAATGATAATAATAATAGTAATGGTAATAGTAATAATAATGATAATATCTGCAATAATAGTAATGAAAATAATAATAATAACAATTATGATGGTAGTATTAATGATAATGAGAATGACTAAAGTGATATCAATAATGGTAAAATAACAATAACAGCATGTTATGATAATGATTATAATGATGAATATGATAATCGCAATAATAAAGATATTATGATAAAAAATTAACATGATAATGATGATACTGATAGTGATAATGGTAATGATGTTGACTGTAATAATGATGATCATGATGATGATGACTATGATATTAATAATTATAATGATAATGATAGTAATGATTATCATGATAATAATGATAATTTTAGAAACAAGATATAAGAATAAAAACAATAAGGATGATAATGATGATAATAATGATTAAAATGCTAGTAGTGATGATATTGATAATGATAATATTGATAACAAGAACAACAATAATAGTGATGATGATTATAACAAAAAACGTCACTATTTTCAATAAATTTAATTATTCCCCAAAATATATGATTTCATGACAAATAACTGTTCTCTTGTCAGTCTTTTAAAGAGAATACTTTTACAAGTAAATATGAATGAAAAGTGTCATGATTACCCACAAGAACGAAGGTAATTTCATGACTTTGGAAATATATTGCCCTGTTCTTTAAATGATTGTAGAAATAAATAATGAATAATGAAAAATAGCCAATTTCAAAACAGCAACTTTCATTCATGTGACCTAATGATAACTAGCACTCCGAGAGCGCATACCTCCGCCAAGGCAATAGGGTCACTGATGCAATAAAGATATTCACTCTTGAAGAATTACATTAATAATGTTGATTATGATAATAATGATGACGACGGTGATGATGATATTGATAGTAATCATAATAATAATAATAATAATAATAATAATAATAATAATAATAATGATAATGATAATAATAATAATAATAATAATAATAATAATAATAATAATAATAATAATAATAATGATAATAATAATAATAATAATAATAATAATAATAATAATAATAATGATAATAATAATAATAATAATAATAATAGTAATAGTAATAATAATAATAATAATAATAACAACAACAACAACAACAACAATAATAATAATAATAATAATAATAATAATTATTATTATTATTATTATTATAATAATGATAATAATAGTAACAATGATAATCCAAATGTCAAACTGTTTAAGTTGTTCCTTTCTCTCAATGCTAATAAATCCTTTAAAAAAATACTGGATCCGGTTCCTGATCCTGATCACCAACATCAGAATCTGTTCACAACTT
>NC_091557.1:11472104-11484604 GCF_042767895.1 Penaeus vannamei | reverse complement strand
AACGCTAGGATTTGGTATTGTACTGCTACCCCTTTGTTATAATGCGAGCCGCTGTTGCAAGCAGTGGAATTAGATTGATGAAGGGTAATTCGCATGATTAACTACTAAAAGATACACCAGTTATTTACCTGACAGGTACAGCCCTGACATAAAATGCTGAGGCGTGTGGTCAGACCACAACAGGGTTAAGTGCTTTGGCGGTATTGGACGATTTGCTACGCGAACATCGGTTTCCATTACTGTGCTGGAACTGATCGGGATCCAAAGTTGAATAAACGTATTGTTTTTGTGGCCTTAAGTACGGACTGGCACATAATTTGGTTAACAGTGATTTTACCATGTACCATTCTGAGAGTCAAGCTCCTTTGGTAAGACGAGGAATGATGCATTTCCCTTCGTGTCACATTGACATGGGAGCCGAAATATGATCTCTTGAATAAACGGGGGATGTTGCATGTTTATAATTGCGAGGCTGACTGCCTACGCGTAATGGGCTGGAACCATGCGTTTCATATTCCAGAGTCAGGTGGTGTATTCACGTGGTGGGCTGATGTCAGGTGGTGTACACACACGATGGTGTTTGGTATCAGAGCCGCAGGATAACAGCTGTCACGTGAATGTCTGTTGCACACTTGTGTCTTGAGGGGCCACGGGAATCTTTCTGCATAGCGATTGAGAATGTTGTGTCTCGCGGTGCCATTGTTACTTGCTTCTACTTGAGATAGTTTGGGAGAAGTCCAGAGGCAACGAGTGTACAGCGAGCCTGGAACTAAGCGCCGTGAAAGTCTCTGCTGGAAATAGAAGTCCTTTGTATGTCTGTGCGAGCAAACCCCTTCCCTCTCCAACCTCACCGACATGCCGGTCTCCTCCCCACTTGCGTCTCCCTCCTTCCTTCGCTCACCCGCGTCCTGTATGCTGAGCCTCTGTTGTAGGGATTCGTCGGAGATTTATCACATTCATGTTTTTTCCTTTGGCCAGCGGCATTCAGAGGCGTAAAAATCTGACAGGCGGTATGTACGTGTAGTCATTCGCGTTCATTGTGTTTGTAAAAGAAATGGCATTTCTAACCGAAGTAAAGAATAATTTATATTCATAACTAAACGTTGTGTTTTGACAATAAATAATCGTTGGTTAGTGTTTGGCACAGGCGTAATCGTATCCACAGACACAGAGAATTGAGCGTTTGCTGCTAGTAGTTGATTACAATCGCCGGCGCTGCAAAGTATGTTGGTGTTTTACTAATTGGCCCGGACAAGAAAGTTTTTGTGGTCGCTAAGAAAATGAAAGCAAGGCATTTCCAGAAACTGGTTTTAGCTACCATGACGTACCATATCTGAGAATCGTATTCCGAACTGATGACTAATCTGTACAGAGGTGTTCACTGTATTGGGAGAGCACCGAACCATTCACCTTTTCCTTTGTACCGGAACTGACCGTGAGTTGGCAGTGCACTTGCTATCGAGTAGGAAAAATATGTGCGAGAAATGTGGGAGTGACCCTATGCGACGATACACATGGGGTACATTTTCATTTTGTCGGGACGGCTAGCACATCTAGGGAGGCCCTGCTCATTCTGATACGATGTCACTTTGGCGATGATAATGGTAACGCTTTAATGTTAATTTTATTTGATGTAGATGAACTGTACTCCAGCAGTTGGCAGATATCTTGCGTAAACATTAGTTTTAGTTCGGAAATAGCCAGCGAGAAATCCAAAGAGCTTGTCCCCAATTTCTCTTGTGTTCTTCCTTCCCTTCTACGCACTCGGGTCGCGGCTAATAGATTCATGGACTTGGAAGCCAATTTGCAGCCTCCTCCCTGTCGCTGCCGTGACACTTTCAGAGCGCTGCCTCGGTCATGGTTGTGTGCTTGAACCTAATAATACGGTGCGTCCGCGCGTCTCCTCGTCTCGCTTAGTTTTTCTCAAGTTCACTCTCTTTTTTTCCTCTCGGAAACCTTTTGCCACATGTGAAATGAGCATCGTCGTGTATAAACTGTGAAAATCGACTCTCTTCGGTATAAGTTGTCCTTCATTACTAAAAATTTCGGAACAATGTTTTATGACTCCGATTGTTGACATCTCTGAGGAGGGGCGTGAGGAGAGCGAGTGGACATGCTGTAGATGAACCGATGCTGGCGGCGGCGGCGGCACGGGAGATCCGGTTGATAGAGCGGTGCGGATGGCTGGATGAGGTTGTCCTGGCAATAAGTGCCAGGCCTTGACATTCAACATTTGCTGGCTGTTGGCGAATGTGTGAATTCAGATTTTTGACGTGAGGTATTGCACTGGCGGAGAATGCCAAAGTTCGTCGGCCGAACGAGAAAGGTCATATCCCTCTCCCTCCCCCCCCCCTCTCTCTCTCTCTCTCTCTTTCTCTCTCTCTCTCTCTCTCTCTCTCTCTCTCTCCTCTCTCTCTCTCTCTCTCTCTCTCTCTCTCCCTCCCTCCCTCCCTCCCTCCCTCCCTCCCTCCCTCCCTCCCTCCCTCCCTCCCCCTCCATTTACTCACTCACTCACTCACTCACTCACTCACTCACTCACTCACTCACTCGCCCTCTCGCCCTCTCGCTCTCACTCCCCTTCTCACTTTTCCACTCTCTCGCTCCCCTTCTCTCACTCTCACTCAATTTCTCTCTCTCTCTCTCTCTCTCTCTCTCTCTCTCTCTCTCTCTCTCTCTCTCTCTCTCTCTCTCTCTCTCTCTCTCTCTCTCTCTCTCACTCTCACTCTCACTCTCACTCTCACTCTCACTCTCACTCTCACTCTCTTTCTCTCTTTCTCTCTTTCTCTCTCACACACGAACGCGCACGCGCGCGCGCACACACACACACACACACACACTCACACTCACACTCACACTCACACTCACACTCACACTCACACTCACACTCACACTCACTCACTCACTCGCTCACTCACTCACTCACTCACTCACTCACTCACTCACTCACTCACTCACTCACTCACTCACTCACTCACTCACTCACTCACTCACTCACTCACTCACTCACTCTCTCTCTCTCTCTCTCTCTCTCTCTCTCTCTCTCTCTCTCTCTCTCTCTCTCTCCTCCCATCTGTCTCTTCTCTCTTCTCTCTTCTCTCTTCTCCCTTCTCCCTTTTCTTTACCGTAATGTCTTCTCCCTATCTCTTTCCCCTTCGTCCTTGTTCTGTGCGAGTGAGTGCATATCACATCACTTATTAACTTCATCACGCTCTGGTTGATATCATGTAGCATGGCCTGTGCGGTGCCTGACGTGGCGTGGGCTATTAAGAACGGCAGAACTAGGCATGGAGGGCTTGTAAGGGCAGGCTATAGTGGGTTGTGTGTGAGGACTGGCTCCACCACTAGGTCTGCCCATTTGCCGGCCCCCCTCCTCCCTTCCTCGACGCCTCTCCCTCCCTCCTACTTTTTCATCTTCCTTCTGTCTTTCTCTCCTTCCTCTCTCCCTTTTGTCTTTTCTTTCCTCGCTTTCTCCTCCCCCTTTTCCATCTCCCTTTCCCTCTCTTCCCCTCCTCTCCCCTCCTCTCCCCTCCTCTCCCTCACCTCCCCTCCTCTCCCTCCCCTCCCCTCCTCTCCCTCTCCTTCCCCTCCTCTCCCTCTCCTTCCCCTCCCCTCCTTCCCCTTTTCCTTCCCCTCCTCTCCCTCTCCTTTCCCTCCTTCCCTCTCCTTCCCCTCCTCTCCCTCTCTTATCCCTCCTCGCCCTCTCCTTCCCCTCCTCTCCCTCTCCTTCCCCTCGCCCTCTCCTCCCCTTTTCTCTCCCACTCCTCCCCTCTTTCTCACTTCTCCCTCCCCTCTCCTCTGCTCCCCTCACTGCCCTATAGCCGTGGCCACAGCTGAGTCCCTGCCCGTAATTGACGCATCAGACCCCTTCCCCTTTCCGGCCTCGTACAAAGCACAATTTCCCGTGATAGTACGGCCGGCGTGGCCTCGGGCCTGCAGATACCCGGGGGATAAACTTCGAGTCTATCAGTCTCACGCGTCTGCGGGAACGGGTGGCGTGGCGGGACCCCGCGAAGCAGCCCACAAATAGCCGAGGGGCGCCCCATGCTGACTGTCTTGTGGCCGCGTGGGATGAGCGTAGTCGGCGACCAGACCCGCCGTGGTGCATGTAATATTCATGAGGCGTGACTCTGTGCTGAATGCGTCGAGGCACAGGCGGGTTGGGCGGCTCGGTGGGCGTCGGACTAGTCTCCCGAGGCTGGCTGACCTACGTGGCCCGGACGCCCGGCCGCGCGGAATGGAATGTTGTCCACTTGAGCAGGTGACCCATTTTTCCGCATTCTGCTGGCACTCCGAAGCAACTGACCGGACCGCTTGGCACTAGTTGTTATTGCCTCGCCAGCGGATCTTGCGGCAAAAAAACTTGCACTTACTTTTATTCTCTGGACGTCTGTTTCCTGTTGGGGCATTTTTTCCCTCGGCTGCTTCCTGTTCGCGCATTTTTTTCCTCGTCTGCTTCCTGTTGGTGCGTTTTCCATCTCTGCGATCTCAGGATAATAACGACGACTTGCCTCACATACATTGATCCTGTTTGTGCCATTAAGATCAGAAGTGAGAGCGTTACGTGTAGGAGACCGCGTCGCTTCCGTCAATCGAAGACCAAGGGTGCCTCGGCTCATCCTTGCCTAAGACCCGCGGTGTGGCGTAACACGGGAAGTATATAGCTGGAGGTGAGGAAGTTGCATCAGGAGAGGAAGAAGTTAAAGGTTATTTTTTGAGGCTGTTTTAAGATGAAAGAAGTGGAATTGGCAGCGCAAGTCGGAAGTATTGCCGCCGCTGCACCTTGTGGCGGTCTCGGGCACGGAGGCTTGGACGGACGACTGCATTGCGAGGATTTTATTGCTGGAAGGGCACGCCGCGGGGGCTACAGTGACGCAGTAGCGATGCAGTAGTGTCGTTGCGTCTAATCTCCGTCAGTCCTCCTCTGCACAAACATCCACTCTGCCTCGCGTAGCCCTGCTGACAGCGGGGCGACACGCGTCCCTGCCACGTGTTCCCGGGCTCACCGCCGTGAGCGCTCTCGTGCGCCAAGCGGAGACGGTCGAGGGCGCCTTCATTGTTCTTTGCGCTTTCCGCTTTCCACAACGAATATGTTACGATAAAAAAAACATGCAAATATATGCTACTGGGCCAAAGTATCAAGGCCTGTTTGTATGTATTTTGTTGAATTTATTTACACATGTTTGAAACTAGAAGCTCCAAACGTAGACGAATGACCTGTAGCTTGCCAGCAGCTGTTCGTTGGGAACACGCGACTGCGAAAGCCTCGAAGGGATGGCGTCGTGAGGCTGCATATCCAGGGATGCCACGGCCCCGCAGCCACTCCATTCTTAACAGGAAATCGGCGTCCATATATCACCCAGCGTCTCCTCTTTCCTCCTCCTCCTCCTCCGTCCCCTTTACCCTCACGTCTCGCCTCTCGCCTCGCCCTCCGCGCTCCCCTCAGCTCCCTCCTGCCCCTCCTCTTCCCTCTTCGATCACTGGCATCTCGTTCGGTCTCGGGCGATCCTTGTCACGCCCAAACCAGCCGTCCTGATAAGAGTGGATGAGAGCGAGCCAGGCAAGAGGAGCTGGGCGGTTATTATCATTAGTGGATAAGGTAATTATCTAGGGTAAGCGGAAGGCGAGTACCAGGTGGCGTGTGACGAGAGCAGGTGATAGGAGGGAGGGAAGGAGGGCAGGGGGGAGGGGGAAGGGATTAGGCCACATTAGTCAGCATTGGGTTACAGGTTCATGCCTCACAGCCGGCAGTGCCTCCAGTTCACTCCTGTAGGCCTACTGCTGTAACTTTTGGATTGCTCATTTATCATTTGTAATGTGTAGGAGCACCAGTACATATAAGTGCGTTTTTGAGAGGTTTCGTTATTGAAGTTTGGCTCGTGTGATTCGCATGGGTTTTACTTCCGTCAGAATGTTATGGTACATCCCACGTCATGGCCGAATGGATTGTCTTTTGATACCGTAAGCAACGGCTTATATACATATCCGTCACGATGGTTCTCTTACCGTGTATGTTCCGAGAATCTCGTTTTTAGAATTATTTTTCAAATGATTTAGGATTTCGTGCTCAGTCTCACTCACGCTCCGCACGTGTGGTTGGTCGCGACCCCGGGCGTGGAGGGCGACTCGAGCAATTCTGGGACGCCAAACTCATCGGGCGGAAGTCGGGGCGAAATGCGTCCATACAATAAAGTCACGCGACCCTGAAGTTACGGAGGCGGCGCACGAAGGTTGCAGAGGCCGTGTTATCGGAGGCTGCCAGTGAGGCGCAGTTTATGTTTGGTGTTTTTGCGACGGTCCCGAGAAAGGGCGTGGCCACGATAAGGTTCCGATTGTGGTCGTGTGAGGTCTAGGGCCACAGCAGACACGGGGCCACCTAGGCCAGGTGAAGCTCACTGTTGGTTCACCTTTTAGCGTCTCTTCTATTTTTAGAGTGGGAATACGTAGACAGATGTTCAGCCTGAAGCCGACCAAAAGACATTTAGGGCTGTAAAAGCGGGACTCCTCCGGCGGCTTCATGAATATTCCTTGTTTTGTCTGTCACGCCGGGAGTCCACCCCCCTGTCAACTCCTGATATGCACGTACACCCACGCGGCTGTCACTAGCGGCTTGTGTTGGCCACGGGGTGCATATGGGCTAGATTTCTTTGACACCGGCTGACACACGAGAGAGATAGTGGCGAGAGGAGCTGTAGGTGATGTAGGTGATGTAGTCGGTGCATGCAAGGCGCACGCATGAGAGAGCCGGGTAATGACTGCAATCCGCAGTATACACACGGCCGAGACGGGGCCAACGCATGGACGCCAGCTTGATATTCAGCTCGAGGGCCCCTGTGTGTCGTTCCCGGTGAATGTGCGAGCGCCGACTTGGCATTCAGATCTTCGCTCGCTCTGACGGAATTTGAAAGTGAAGGTGAGACGGTTGATAAATCGCGTCGGGGGGAGAAGGGGGAGGGGAGGGGTGGGGAGGGGTGGCGGGAGGGAGGGGAATGAAGTGTCTCTGTGGAGGCAGATATAAATGGGGTTCATATTCTTTGATTTTTAAGGGATATTGCATTGTCTTTAAGTCGGTGAACGCGACAAATCTGCATAGGATTGGTTCGTTTAGCAAATGTGCTTAAATTTATGCACACACATGTACTCTTTAACCGCGCATACATACCGTGTACACTTTGCACCTGGATATTCATACCAGGTGTTACACGTCGCGCATGGCGTAGAGACATGTCTGTATTATTTTGTTTTATGTAGATTTAAAACCCTCACATTATATGTTTTTTTTTTACGATTGTTCTGACATTTATCGCCTTGAGGTCATTCGCTTAAAAGCCGTGACATTTTTTTCTGATGAAAATTATTGCAGTCACGAGTAAGAAGTAGTACAGTATTGCTTATTTTGAAAGCACGAAAGAAAATGTATTCTTCAGTCGATTTAATTGATGGTTTATATATATATATATATATATATATATATATATATATATATATATATATATATATATATATATAGTGTGCGCGTGCGTGTGCGCGTGCGTGTGCGCGTGCGTATGCGTGAGTATGTGTGTGTGTGCGAATTACCATCACCGAGTAATTAAGCACGTAAAAGCATTGTGGGTTAGATTGACCTCTTGTCTCAAGAAGCAACATAATAGGAGAAACAGAAGTGTTTGCGGTTCTTATTTCGTAGAGCGGTATTGCGCCGTGCCGGCCTAGTTCCTTGTGTCGGCCACCGTGGACATTGCGTGGTATCCCATACTATGTTACTGCCTGCCGGTGTAATCTGTGACACGCGAATGATGATCAGGCAAGGGAAGTAAGTCAGTCCAGTGGTGCTTGTGAAAGTAGGAAGTAAAGTAGGTGAGGATGGAAGAAGGTGCAAAAGTAAAAAAATATAGAATTGTTTGAAAACAGAAAAGGGCATACGGTAGAGTTCGTGAAGAAACCGGGAGGCTGACATGTAGGCCTATGAGCTGAAAGGACGGGGAGGAGGTCGGTCGAAGGGCGAAGTGTTACGTGAGACACGGGAGATCTCCGAATTGCTCAAGTCCTTCTGTCGTGAACCTGTAGGATGACATCACGACGTGCGTGGCCTGCATGCTAACATCCTAACCTGAAGACGCAGCATGGTGACCAGCTAGACCTGTATGACAACTCTGAGCCTTCGAGAACCTGCATGGTGATCTCATGCCTTACATTGGGAGGCGCTGTACCAGAAGAGCTCGTACTCACTGCCCAAGTTTGGCGGAGTGGCAGGACGAGCGGCCGTTTCGGAAAGGTCACAGGAGATGCAGTAGGTGTTCGTGACGCGGGGAGCCAAAGCAAAACGAACGAAGTATTGACTTTTTCTTGGAAATGCTCTCCAAGGGCGGTCCGAGACGAGATAAGTAGACAGGGAAGGATGGATATCCAGGTTAGGGAGATGAGGCGGCCGAAGCAGGGAGCATAAAAGGACAAGGAGTGATCGAGGCGACATGGATGCAGATGTTGCAAGTGGCCCCGCAGGAAAACACGAGCTAATATTTTATGATGCGGAGGCGCTGGCGGGAGTGAGGAGCACAGGTGCCAGCCGAAGGGACAGGGCGATGGCATAAAGGGGAAGAGGAAGCGTGGTGTTCACGGCGGACCGCAAGGCAGCCTCTGTAACTGGATCCTCGTGCATTGGGAAATAGAGATGGAAGTGCGACTTTGTCTTGTAAGATATTCAGCCGGGATTTTTGCCTCCTTGAGATCATGTCTTTGTAATCATCTGCACGTTTTTTCTATCTTAGTTAACCCGGAATATTATAGGAAAATAACTGTTTGGTTACATACAAGACATGCTTCTCCCGCAAGAACTTCATTAGGGAAAAAAAACGATTGACTGAGTAAACACATTGATGCTGTTATTCTAGGTCGACTGTGTTTTCAATATTTTGTTTTAGACATATATTCTTCAGTGATATACTATATTCCCGAGAGCAAGGCCTTCCGAAAGCGCAGATGCGGTTGAATTATTCGCGCAACTGTCATGGCGGTGCAGCGGAGTGTGTGTAGCGGTCGCCATTGGTCGTGTTGTCGGCGGGGCTCTGCGGTCCTGCCATCGCCTTCTGTGCGGTTATGGCAAGGGGGGAGGGGGGTAGGGGAAGGAAAGAGGTAGGGATTTCGATGACGGGCAGGTGAGGCGAGCCCAGTGTGTCAGATGTGTGAAATTGAGCTGGTAGAGAGTGCTGGGAATGGGCGGACAGGCAGGCTGAAAGAAGGAAAGAAAGGCAAGAATATAAAGAAGCAAAGGCAGTGACTAACTAATGATTGGCATCTCTTCGGTTGACAGACAAAGGGCTGTGAAGTAAGGAAGTTATTTATGTGGCGAGCGGATGCGTATATAAGTAAACAGGCAGGCAGGCAGACAGGCAGGATGGCTGACAGGCTGGTAGGCAAATAAGGAGGGAGAGAGAAAGAGGGGGAGACGGGGGGAGGGAGGTAGACAGGCAGGCAGGGCAGCCGGCCGCCAGTCCCCGTTATAATAGTGCTGGCGCGCCTCCTCACCCACTTGCGGGCAGGCAGGACTGGCACCGCTTGCTTTTGTAATGCTCGCCACGACTCCGCGTGCCCTGGACTCGCCTGCGCCCACGCCGGGAGGAGCTGGAGGCAACGGGCGTGCTGGTGCATTCTCATGTCCGAGCGAGCCTGGTGGTGCGCGAAGGGCGGTTCGGGCTCGGGCGCAGGCAAGGGCAGAGGCCACTGTGCTCGGTCGTCGTGGGAATGTCGCTGCGTCGCCTTCGGGAAGAGGAGAGGAGGAACAAGCCGAGGAGCGGGAGCTCTATGTCGAAGTAGGATTCATGTGCCCACGTCAGAGGGAATCTGTCCTTGTTAATAGTGGTTATTTCCACCTTTTCGGCATCGCGAGAGTTACTGAGATCAAGCCATGCAAAAGTATCTGTCGGAGTAGGAAAGGATGGTACTCTGTGCGGCCAAGCGAGGGTCGTCGGCGAAAGAATGCACTTCCTGGGCACAGCGGCGAGACATGGGGGGGGGGGGGGGCCTAGAAGCTCACAGGATGGACGATTGGGACCGGCCGGGCAGATCAACAGGGACATGCCATTGTTGCCAGTATATATATCTCTATGACTCTAGTAAAACGACCTATGCCATATAGACGTTCAGAGCAACAGATCGAGACTAGCGGACAGGGTAAATCGTAGTTCCAGCGGCCGATCCAGGCCTGGCTAGATAGCTCTACGATTGCAAGGCTGGGTAGATATCACACGGGCTTAGGAATAAAATGAAATGCTCACGAGGAAGACCGAATGGCGACTCACTATTCCATTTCCTTCGTCCTTTTTCATAAGAATGTCTGTTTCTTCTTCGCGAAAGTTGTGTCGAACCGAATAAAGAATATCGAAGAACTGAGCGATTTCAGCCCTAGCTTTGAGGGCACGGACGCGGTCAGCATTGTTTGGCAACCGGACGGAGTGTAAGTAAGCTATTAATTGAAGTTTCGGTCCTTCGTAGACCTATAAGGGGCATCGGGCAAGGAGGGCAGATGTTGGAGGCGAGGAGGCCCGCCACGCTCGGTCTCCTGCACTAATGGCGGGTCCTTGTGGTGGGTGCGTGAGCTGTGCACAGGTGGCTGTGTCGGCCGACCTGCATTCACTTCGCACAAAAACCAACCCGCCAACCTCCCCTTCTTTCCTCTCCTGTTCTCCCCCCCCCTTCTCTCTCTCTCTCTCTCTCTCTCTCTCTCTCTCTCTCTCTCTCTCTCTCTCTCTCTCTCTCTCTCTCTCTCTCTCTCTCTCTCTCTCTCTCTCTCTCTCTCTCTCTCGCTCTCTCTCTCGCTCGCTGTCTCCTTCCCTCCCTCCCTCTCTCTCTCCCCCTTCCCCCTCTCTCCCTCCCTCCCTCTCCTCATCTCTCTCTCCTTCTCTCTCACTCTCTCTCTCCTTCTCGCTCACTGTCTCTCTCCTTCTCTCTCACTGTCTCTCTCTCCTTCTCTCTCACTCACTCCCTCCCTCTCTTCTCTCCCCCCCCTACCTCTTTTCTCTCCCTTCCTCCCCCTCTCTCCCCGCCTCCTTCCCTTTCTCTACCTTCCTCCTTCCCTCCCTCTCCCCCTATTCTCCCTTCCTCTCTCTTTTTGAAGTCCTCTGCGCTTTCCTTTTCCCTAAGCATTATCTCTCTTCTCCCGCACCCTTCCCTGTTTTTTCCTCTTCCTTTATTCCCCGGCCTTGTTCTTGGACATACCCCTTCCCGCTTATTATTCCCGTTGCCTCTCAGCCCCTGCGTCTTCCCCCTTGGTACCGGCTCGAACCCGACCGCGCTCGTAAATCTTCGTGTCATTTTCGCTTTCTACCGTTCCTGTCGCCGCTCCACAAAGCCCCCGTTCTGGCCGCTGTCTTCTTCCCTTTCGACGCGCGCACACCGCTCCGTAAATGCCGTTAAAACTCGACGGTGGGACAGCATTATCTTCCCCTTAGCTCTGGACTTGTGTGTTTGTGTATATAATGCATCTGGCTAATCCTGTTGAAATCGTTGATTATTTTACTAAGCACTATGATATGATGAAGAAAGGCCTAATGGTAACACGTCAGTGATTTAATATACCCACCTGGTTTCCTTCTCAACGATGTGCTGCCGTTTTCTTGTCGTAACTCTTTGGCTAAAAAACTGATCCGTTTCCCGTCCACTCTATTCTCCATTCATTGTATTGCAACGGCCTTCATGCACTTATTTCCGAGGTCATCGAGGTTTCTGCCCTCTGTAAGATGAGCTGCACATCCTTCTAAGATTCATGCGATCGCTATCAAGTATTCCTTTGCCTCCCCTCCCCCCTCCTCACACCCCCCTTCGCTTCTCTCCTGTTCTTCATCTCCCATCCTTTCCATGTCTCTTCCCCTCCAGCATCTCCACCCTCCTCCTCTCCTCCGTTCTATCCTCATCTTCATTCTCTTCTTCCCTTCCCTTCCATCCTCTCCCCTCCCGCCCCTATCCTCTCATGTCCATCCTTTCCATCCTTCCCTTCCCCTCTCCTTCTCACTCCTCTACCCCCACCTATCCACCCCTTCCCCTCTTCCTCCTTCCTCCTCTACCCCCACCTCTCCACCCCTTCCCCTCTTCCTCCTCTACCCCCACCTCTCCACCCCTTCCCCTCTACACCCCTTCCCCTTCCCCTCTCCATCTCCACCCCTTCCTCTTCCCCTCTCCACCCCTCCCCCCCTCTCCCTCTCTACCCCTTCCCCTCTCCCTCTCCCTCTCCACCCCTTCCCCTCTCCCTCTCCCTCTCCCTCTTTCCTCCTCCTCTCCACCCATCCCACCTCCCCTCGGAGCACCCACTGTGAACCATGGATGGCAACCAATTCCTCCACAGAAGCGTCAGGAAATAAGCTCTTCAGTTGGCCGAGGTCCTTATCGTGGGATATTAATCTCCCCAACAATTGGGGTTTCAATTTTGCTTGTGGTTCAGACGGGCGATCTCTGGTTAGAGCTTCGGTTCACAAGCTCGTCGGTTAAATCTTTGCTCGAGTTCTTTTTTT
>NC_091557.1:11452104-11464604 GCF_042767895.1 Penaeus vannamei | reverse complement strand
GGGTCTCATGTCGGTTCACAGTTGTAGATCATCTGTGTCAGGGTTTTCTTGGCTCCTTTTATTTTCTGCTGGGTCTTGGGGACGCGGCGAAAAGATGCCCCCTTGACAGTTCATTTAGTTCTTCAAAGGGAGTTTATCGCGGGAGGGGTGGGCATCGTGGACAGCTAAATATATCGTGTTATGATCAGCTCTAATGACACTCATTTGTGTTGTTGCTCCGTGACTGCCCCGCGCGACTCCAGCTCTTGTTATCCGGCGTATTAGCGTCGAGACCTGTGAATGGGGTTCGGGCAGGTGTCGCAGGTCGTCTAAGTGGCCGAGTAATTCACCTTAACACCCGCTTTGTTATTCTAATCCTCGCCCATCGCTCGTCGGCCGCCGAGCCACGCCTGCTGGCCGCCGTCTTCCCTCTCCTCCTCCTCCACCACCATCTTCCCTCTCCTCCTCCTTCTCCTACTCCTCCACCACCATCTTCCCTCTCCTCCTCCTCCACCACCATCTTCCCTATCCTCCTTTACCACCACCTTCCCTCTCCTTCTTTACCACCATCTTCCCTCTCTTCCTCCTGTACTTCCACCACCTCCACTACCACATCCTCCAGCTCTTCCACTTCCACCCCCACCACTTCCACCTCCATCACCACCACCTCCACCACCTCTTCCACCCCCACCACCTCCATCTCTATTTACACCACCTCCAAGTCTCCCTCCTCCTCCTCCTCCTTTTTATTCTTCTCCTTCTCCTCCTCCTTTTCCTCCTCATCATTCTTCTCCTCCTCCTCCTCCTCCTCCTCCTCCTCCTTCTTTATCCTCTTTTTCTTCTTCTCATTCTCCTCCTTCTTCTCCTCTTCCTCCTCCTCCTTCTTTTCTTCTTTTTCTTCTCCTCCGTCTTCTTTTTTCTCCTCCTCCTCCTTCTCCTCCTCCTCCTCCACCACACTCCTCCTCCTCCTCCTCCTCCTCCTCCACCACCACATCTGTGAAATAGTCCTCGTATATCATCGTTTCTGCTCCATCCAATATCTGTAAGTCGGTTCTTGGCCCACGTGTGCTTCGCTGGACCAACATACTCTGGCGGTGCTTCATCTGCGGACCACTCGCGCTGTTGCGCATTGTTCGCAGCTGTACCAAGTTCCTTGGTCCTCTGCAGCTGTGTCATGTTCCTTGGTCCTCTGCAGCTGTGTCATGTTCCTTGGTCCTCGTAGTTGTGCCATGTTCCTTGGTCCTCTGCAGCTGTGCCATGTTCCGTGGTCCTCTGCAGCTGTGCCATGTTCCTTGGTCCTCTGCAGCTGTGCCATGTTCCGTGGTCCTCTGCAGCTGTGCCATGTTCCTTGGTCCTCTGCAGCTGTGCCATGTTCCGTGGTCCTCTGCAGCTGTGCCATGTTCCGTGGTCCTCTGCAGTGTAATCGCCTCGATCCGCCACAGGCCGATAACTATGAGCCCACGATCTGTAGATGTATGGTAGAAAGGAGATAAGTATAAGGAGCTTTCTTGCCATAGCTTGGGTCCCCGACGTCACTGCTTTCGTGCTGTGACGACTGACATTACCCCTACCTATTCCAATCACTTCGCAAATAGCTTTTTACAGACGGTAATGAGGAGACGATGGATAAATTGAAGGTCGGGTGGAGTAGCTCCCCCCTCCCCCTCCTTTCTCCTCCTCCCGTCCCTCCCTCACGCCAGACGCGAAAACCTTTGATTCTCTTGTTTGCGGCCTCTGGCTCCTCCGCCCCCTCCGCCCCCTCCCTCCATAACCACCCCTTCCCTTTGTCTGAGCCTCAGTGTTGTTGTCTCACATTCCTCGGGAAATGACCAACGGCGCTACATGTTGTGAAGATCGGGGGTGTAGGCGGGGGTGTGGGTTGTAACGGGGGCGTGTTGGTAGGAGGGTGTGTGTGGGGGGGGGGTGCGAAGGGATGATTAGACTGATCATAGGAGCGAGGGTGGCGAATTGGGGGATACAATAGAGAGGGCGCTGTGCAGACGCAGGAGGAACCGGGGGAAGTACGGAAGGAGCGAGGGAGATCGTTGCCACCAGCTGGGAGGGAACTGGTTTGGACGGGCGAGCACGGGGCCAGTATTACAGTCTGCTTTGATTGTTTATAATACGCATCTCATTCGTGGCGATCCGATGCTTTATCTTCCGCGATGATTGCGTGGTCGCGGAGCAAGGCCATGGCGTAGTCGGGATGTGTTGTGGTGACCGATGGTGGTGTAGTGTATCCGCCATCCGACACCACCATAGCCTAGTGACAGGGCAGCGCAGGGCATCTACGGGTATCGAATCGAGCGCGCCCCTTGTCCTGCACGTAGGACGCCGGCTGCTCGCTGCCATGGGCCGATTTCTTTGGTCGCGGTGCTATGTCGGCCGTGCGCGATGTGTCACGACAGCTGGACAAGCCAACAGGCGGGTATTGAAAAGAGGGTCAGATTACGAACATCGGGAGACAGACAGGCATACAGACGGCCGAACCGTGTAGGCCACGAGTACACATACATAGAGCTAGTCAGTCAGACAGTGAGGAGCTAAAACAGACAGACAGTCAAGGAGACAGACTCATTGGCAGACACAGTTAAGTGCAACGATCCACGAGGGAGACGTATAGATAAGTATTGATTCGTGAAAATAATGATGGAAAATTTATTGCGCTGATTAGAGGTGCCGGAGGGACAGTAAATCTCGACGGGGCGACACGAATGGCGGAGATACGCGGCCGTTCGTTTTGTTGCTTCGACCAGGCTGCTGCGGGTGGGTGCGCCGTTTCAGGGGAAGGCAGTACTTGGTCCGGCCAGCCACAGTGGCAGTGGAGAGGAGGGACGGGGCGCCAAGGTCAGGCTATTCGACCCAAGCATTATTACCTGACTGATTTGGTCGCACTGCCAGTAGCGTTGTACTTGCAGCATTTCAGATAGCTCTCCGCGAGTGGTTTTAAGTTGGCCGCGCTATTTTGTGCAATCTATTGGCAACATAACGGAGAGTGTACCGAATCAGAAGGCGGGTTCCTGTGAAGTTCAGTTGTGCCAGATCAAAGTGCAAGATCAGAGTTCAAGGATAGTCTTACATTAGGCTGGGGAGTGAACAGTTGATCGGGTGAGCGGGTGAAGACGAAGCATACACCGTTATAGTAGACCAGATAACATACAGCGGCGTAGTTGTAGAGGGGGCAATATAACAAACTCTCACACAGCCAAGTTTTGAGTTGTTTGTTTTCGCAGCTCCTAATCTTCACTCTTATCCGTGGCATTTCTGGGCGAATGCGTCCGTCGCGGCCGGCACCTCAAGACCTTCATTGTCGTGTCAATATTTTATGGTGTCAGAGAGTTCAAAAGTAATTCAGATCCGCCTGTACGGTCCGCCACGCTGCCCCTCGGCGCCCCGACCAAAGACCGCGGTCAGAAAATAAGCGAAACTTTTTACGAAGGTTAATGTGGTGTAGGCGTGTCAACATGTTGTGGTTGGGAGTGTTGGCGGTGCAGCGCTTGTGTCAAGTACAGTTCGTGGCGGCCCCAAGGACACTGTTAATGGCAGTCTCGACGCTGTTATACCAAAGCAGCGCCTGGTGTCCCTCTTCCAAGGATAGGGATGGGCAGAGCGGGCCGTCGCTGGGGCAAGGGGTATTAACGCAGACACGCACTTTCGCGCATACATGTACACGTACCATTCACTCATTCGTTCACACATTCATACACTGCCTTCACTCCCACTCACTCACTCACTATTTTACATATACATTCACTCCCATTCACTCATTCATTGTCACTCACTCACTCACTATTTTACAAATTAATTCACTCCCATTCATTCATTCACTCGCTGCCACAGTCACTCTTCCATTCATTCACTTTCTCTCGTTCATTCATTCATACATTCATTCATTCAATCATTCATTCACTCACTCACTCATTCACTCACCTTTCACACACATCAAATTCTCTTTCACACACACACTACACTACACATGGAGCACTCCATATAACATCCACACCCACGCTTGGCATCGCATACAACACATTCTTGGATGCGCCAAATTGTCCGTTGTCTTCATCAGTAGTATATCTATTTTATATATCTATCTGTCCATGGTTTTGTGCCTCGCTGCCCGAGGCGAATCGGGCGCTCGAAGGGCAAGTTCCTTTGTTTCGTGTTCATCTTGGTTTTGTGTTCGTGTTCATCCTTGGTTCGTGTTCATCTTGTTTCGTGTTCATCTTGTTTCGTGTTCATCTTGTTTCGTGTTCGTTCTTGATTCGCGTTCATCCTTGGTTCACGTTCTGCTTTGTATCGTGTTCATCTTTGTTTCGTATGCGTTCTTGTTTCATTTTTATCCTTGTTTCGTGTTCATCCGTGCTTCGTGGCCATCTTTGTTTCGTGTTCGTTCTTCTTCGTGTTCATCCTTGTTGCGTGTTCATCTTGTTTCGTGGTTATTTTTGTCTCGAGTTTTCATCTTTGCTTCGTGTTCATCTTTGCTTCCTGTTCATCTTTGTTTTGTATTCACTCTTGTTTCATTTTTATCCTTGTTTCGTGTTCATCTTTGTTTCATATTCGTTCTTGTTTCATTTTTATCCTTGTTTCGTGTTCATCCGTGCTTTGTGATCATCTTTGTTTCGTGTTCATCTTTGTGTTATATTCATCCTTGTTTCGTTTTCATCTCTGCTTTGTGTTATATTCATCCTTGTTTCGTATTCGTTCTTGTTTCGTATTCATCCCGGCCGCGGCATTTCCGTAGCCAGCCGGTTATGTCTCTTTGTAACTTCACAATTTTGGGTCAGGCTTTCCGCTTATATCATCCTACTCTTGCATTTCGGTATTGTTCTTTGACAAATCAGTGACATTTAGGTAATTTATTTGTGGGGATGGCTGTTAGTCTTGTGTTTTTATGTTTCTTTTTTTGGAGTTTGACTGTCTGTCTGCCTGCCTGCCTGCCTCTCTCTTTCTCTCTCTCTCTCTCTCTCTCTCTCTCTCTCTCTCTCTCTCTCTCTCTCTCTCTCTCTCTCTCTCTCTCTCTCTCTCTCTCTCTCTCTCTCTCTCTCTCTCTCTCCCCCTCCCTCCCTCCCTCCCTCCCTCCCTCCCTCCCTCCCTCCCTCCCTCATCATCTCCCTTTTCATTCCCATTCTCTCCCCCTCACCCTCTCCCTTTCTCACTTCGTCCGTTATCCCCCTTTCCTCCCTTTCATCCCTCGATATCTCCCTCCCTCTCGCTCCCCTCCCTCTTAATTCATCCCTTTTCTCTTTCTTGTGCCCCTTCCCTCTCCGTCCTTCCATTTCTCTCTTTCTCTTATGAATTGTTTTTTCCCTTTAGATCTCTCTTTCCAGTGGTCTCTCCCCAGTCTCCTCGCCTTTGTTTCCTCTCCGACGCCTCCGCACTCCAAATCGACCGTCTCGCAGCGTATTGATTTATGCACATACATACGTGAAGCGCGTGGCGGCATTATTTCCCCGTAAGTCAATCCTGGGTACACGGCGCCTCGTCTCGCGTGTGTGTTCCCAGGTTCGTCGGGCTTCCTGTCGCGAGTCTCTTTATCTGTTTCTGTTTTCTCGCGCGATGTGGTTGTCCGCTCGGTGTTCTGTGCGTCGTCTTTCTAGCCCTTTCTCTTCCCCCTTTCGCTCTCCCGATTTTCACCTTTGTTGGACGTCGGTGTTCCTTTGGTGGAAGTTGGTAGGCCCGACGTTCCCTTCCCCGAGGCCCTCCCCGTCCCCCGTCCACACCCCGGTGAGAGCCCCACCCCCTTTGCTTCGACTTGCCGGCTCGTCTGGCGCCTGTCTGTCCCCACGCCCTTCCTCCCCCCCTCCCTTCCTCCTTGCACGGTAGGCCTAACGTTTACACGCTCTTGAAAGCGATCGAATGTGGTGAGGAACGTAACTAATGCTGTTGTTTTTTCTTCTTTTCCAGTTCTGTGCGCGAAAAACCTGTCCAAGAAGGATTTTTTCCGTAAGTATCAAGCTGGAGCGGTTCGCCGACTTCATCCTCCGGGGATCTGGCGATAACGATAGCCAGGGCGACTCTGGATTAATGCTATGCGTGATTGGTTCACATCCAAGTGTTTCCACAGGGAGTAGGTCAGGGGAGTACTTTTTAGATTAAGCGAAGATGCTAGGCAAGTGATATCGGCTGGCAGCACAAATGAGAGAATCGGTGAGGGTCAGAGGTAACGGTCGAGCGAAAGAGAAGAGAGGGAGACAGGCGGGATGTAGAATGAAGTTGAGTAAGAAGTGAGTAAGAGGTGAGTGAGTGAGTAAGAAGTGTTTCTTGTCGGGGAATATGTATTGGCGGATGCTTTGCAGGAATAAAGTATGGAAACTCTTGAGCTTCACGAAAGGTATGCACGAGTACGAGAGGCTGATGAGAACTAATGGTAGATGAAAGATGTGAAAGTGAAGCGTGAACGTTGGGAATGTGTTTTTACAACCGTCCGAGAGCGAGGTAGCAGCATAATATACAGGATGTGTTGGCGAGTTTTGTTAGATGGATTCGGATAAGGACAGAGCAGCGGTTGGGTGCGCGAGTCAGAGTTGGCGTTGAGAGGCACATGGAAATGAACATCAAGTAGCGGAGGTTACGAGGAGAGGAATGCCTAGGGAACGGAGTGCACGAGCAGAGTGAGCAAAGTTACTTTCTACAATTTGTCTGATATTCCCACTTGGCATCGAACAAGTTTACCACCGCCTTGGCTGCCGCACCAGCAGTACCTGTCACTACCAATCTCGCTAGTACCAGCACGGCCACATGCGCCGCTGCAAAAATTGCGCGACCCTGACTGCTAGTACCAGCTCGGCAGCTGCACCCACCAGTGGCTGCCCACTGTAGCCACCCATCTGTGTTGTAGCATCCTGTTAATTATCGGTTGTGCAGCGAGCGCGGGTGAGCCACAATACCCGGCTCTTCCCTCTCGCCTGCACAGTGCGAATGGCTCATTCATCTCGCCGAGCCAGGACGGCCGTGCGCTAGGCGTGCGCCCGCTGTTGGTGATGTGGGGAACGGCGTCGTCAGGTATCTTGATGGATCTTGATAAATTTTAAGAGATAAGTAATGGTGGATAATAGAGTCCCCCATGTCCGAGGCGGCCGTTCCTCTTCCCTGTGTGCTTGTCGTAAAGATTTTTTCTGTCCGGCCATTGCCGAGGCAAGTATCGAGTTGCGAGAAGGCGAACCGGCACCAGGGCCCATGGCCGCCGTGCCTTCATCACCTGCAATCTTCACTTAATGGCCAGGGAGGGCTGGGCGTGTTGCTAATTAGATTCCTTATTTATATGTGAATAGCCGAGGCTGTTGACCTGCCTCCCATCTTTCCAGGTGTTTAAGAGAGGACCGGTGCGTCATTCATTCGCCTGATTACACATCCTCGGGCCGTTGCAAGACACCTCCTTGCCCCCTTCCCCGCGCCCCAAAGGCCGAGGGTGAGGGAAGAGCCAGCAATTGTAATAAAGAAGGAGACTGAGAAAACCCGAGGAGAGGAGAGGAGTCTTTAATATTTGAATGTGTTTGTTTAGCCGCCGAGCCTCCAGGACACCTCGTTCGGGAGGGTGGCAGCCTCTTGCTGCGTCTGGCCGAGCGCTCTGACGAGAAGCAGTCATTCCGGCGCTCGCAACCCAAGGGAAATCCGCCGCGGAGATCATTTTTTTCTTCTGGAGTAAATATTCTCCTGCTTCAGAGAGCGCGAAGGCCTTTAATAAGAGACAGGGTTCTCGCGGAATGGGGTGGCCGGGGATACGGCGTCGGAGCCTCTTCCCCGACACCCTCCGGCCGCATCTGCAGGCTGTTGACTCGTTCCGTGCGCAGCGCTATTGCATCTTGCAACCTGTGCTTAACTGGCACGGACTCCACCGATCTCCATTTCTTTCCCACAGTGCCCGGTGCAGCGAGGTCTCCCCCGCGCCCACGCCACACGCATTCCATTATGTATACTGTGATTTTTTTTAACGGTGTGTGAGGCTGGCCGAGGCACGCTTCCATTAGCTTTTTCCTTCCTCGGACCGCGCTTTTAATGGCCCGATTCAGCCATACGAAGTTACAAAGTTGCACGCTTCTTTTTTTCTTTTTTTTCATCGCGGAATGTAGATCACGTTTTCTTATCCGATTGATCGATAAGATAGTGATTATCGGGCGAAAAGGCTCGAGGGAAGGAGTTGACTGAGGCGGGAGTGTGATATTTTGCCCTCGACGCTGAAGGTCGTGGCTGGGAGGGAAAGTCGGCTCACGCGGCGACGGCGAAGGAGGGAGGAAGAGGATGCAGGAATATTGACTTTCTCTCGCTTTTCTCGCGTTCCCTGTCGGTTTCCATTTTCCTTATTACGTTTCTCTGTCTTCTCTCTTTTCGCCTCTCTTTCTTTCTCTCTCTTTCTCTCTCTTTCTCTCTCTTTCTCTCTCTCTCTCTCTCTCTCTCTCTCTCTCTCTCTCTCTCTCTCTCTCTCTCTCTCTCTCTCTCTCTCTCTCTCTCTCTCTCTCTCTCTCTCTTATTCTTTGTATCTCTTTCTTTCATCTTCATTTCTTCTTCTTCTTCTTCTTCTTCTTCTTCTTCTTTATCTTCTTCTTCTTCTTCTTCTCCTCCTTGATTCTTCTTCTTCTACTTCTCCTCCTCCTTCTCCTTCTTCTTCTCCTCCTCCTCCTCCTCCTTCTTCTACTTCTTCCCCTTCTACTTCTTCTTCTTCCTCCTCCTTCTCCTCTTCCTCCTCCTTCTCCTCTTCCTCCTCCTCTTTCTCTTCTTTTTCCTCCTCTTCATCCTCCTCCTCTTCTTCTTCTTCCTCCTCCTCCTCCTCCTCCTCCTCCTCCTCCTCCTCCTCCTCCTCCTCCTCTGCCTCTTTCCCCCCCCCCCACCCCCCGGAGCGAGCGCCCAGCCGGGTCACTTCCTCCTCATCGTGCCCTGATCCGTAAACAATGCGCTCGGGCAGGCGGGCACTGAAGGAAAACTCTGCCCGACCGCCGCGCCGCCGCCACTCAGCCGCCGCCGCCGCCGCCGCCGCCGCCGCCTCCCCTCCCCACCCGCAGCCGCCTCGTCACGACGGGTTATCCGCCGCCGCCGCTGAAACAACCGGCCGCGACGTGATCTTGTAATGGCGTTTAAAAGCCCGCGCCGGGCGTTGGAGGTGCTTCGTCACTGCAGCGCCATTTAGCCGTGCTTCCCTGACCCACATCCCATACGGGGCTCCCGCCTCCGTCACCGCTTCGCTTCGCAGAGGAGGAGGTGGAGGACGAAGGGGAAGAGAAGGGGAGAGGAGGGGAGAGGAGGGGAGGGAAGGGGAGGGGAGGGGAGGGAAGGGAAGGGAAGGGAAGGGAAGGGAAGGGAAGGGAAGGGAAGGGAAGGGAAGGGAAGGGGAGGGAAGGGGAGGAGGAGGGGAGGGGAGGGGAGGGGAGGGGGGAGGGAAGAGATCGTATGAGCGTGACAGGAGAGGGGAAAAGAGGAGAGGGGAGGAGAGGAGAAGAGAGGAGAAGGGGAAGGGAGAAAGGAGAAGGTGGTCCCTCAGGCTCGGATTTGCAGCACCCAAACAGCTGGTTATATATACACGGTTGTTTCACGTTTTATCCTCCGTCGCTTTATGTTGCTAGCTTTCACAATCTCCTCAGCCTGAAGTCACTGAGGACGGGCAAGACACGGACCAGGGTACGGACTTTTTTTTCTTTCTTTTCCTATTATATTTCTCTTTTTTATCATATCTTCTTTCTTTGTTTATTTTATTTTCTTTTTTTGTATTTTTTATTTTGATTACATTTATCTTTTTAATCATTTCTTTTTATTATTATTGATATTTATTTTTATTTCTATTAAATTTTTCATTTTTATGATTTTCTTTTTTTTTCATTTTTATGATTGTCTTTTTTTTTTCTTTTCTTTATCTATTTTTTTTCTTTTTCTTTTTTTTACTTCTATTGCATTTCTCTCTTTTTTTATCATTTCTCTTTTTCTCTCTCTCGCTTTGTTTATTTTTATTCTTACTATCATTTCTCTTTTTTCTCTCTCTTTCGCTTTGTTTATTTTTATTCTTACTATCATTTCTCCCTTTTCTCTCTCTTTGTTTATTTTTTATTTATTATTTTTATATATTTATTTATTTATTTATTTATTTATTTATTACATCGCGAGCAGCCAGGGGTCTTGGTGACGTTATCCCGAGACAAGTGGGAAGGATAAGGAGGTGCCGCCATGATTATCGCCTCCTGATGATAGCACGAGGAGGCTATTTGTCCTTGGCTGGGACGCTGAGCCGGGGGTGGGGGTGGGGGTGCGTGTGGTGATGGAGCTAAGGGGGGAGAGTGGGGGGTAAGGGGTGGGAGTTGGGGGTAAGGGGTGGGGGAGAGTGGGGGTAAGGGGTGGGAGTGGGGGTAAAGGGGGGGTTGGTGGGTGCGGGGGGGTAGGTAGAAGGGGGGTTGCTACGGGACTGTTTTTCCTGTCTCTGTTTTTCTTTGTTTTCATTTTTTTTTTAATTTTTATTTTTCTCTTGCCTTTTCTTTCTCTTTTTTCTCTTGCTGTTTCTTTCTCTTTTACTCTTGCTTTTTCTTTCTCTTTTCTCTTTCTCCTTTTTTCTTTCTCCTGTTCTTTTTCTCCTCTTTTTATTTCTATATCTCTGTATCTTTCTTTCTCTCTCTCTCTCTCTCTCTCTCTCTCTCTCTCTCTCTCTCTCTCTCTCTCTCTCTCTCTCTCTCTCTCTCTCTCTCTCTCTCACTCTCTCTCTCATATATACGTCTGTCTGTCTATCTATCTATCTATCTATCTATATATATATATATATATATATATATATATATATATATATATATGTGTGTGTGTGTGTGTGTGTGTGTGTGTGTGTGTGTGTGTGTGTGTGTATTATCTAATTGTCAGTGTTTCGGTTTCAGTATCTGTCTCTCAGTATCTCTCTCTGTATCTCTTTCTGTCTTTCTTCCTTTCTTTCACAACATAAACAGGCATAGTAACAGAGATATAGCCCTACGGGCAGGCATAAACATACAGACCCAGGTATAGACATAGACATAGAGACATAGGCACAGAAATACAGACACAGGCACAGACACAGTCACATACCTACATACAAACACAGGCACATACCTACATACAGACACAAGCACAGGCATACAGGCACAGTTGTAGATAGGCAGATAGGTACAAATAGAGAGACTCAGGCACAGACTAACAGATAGACACAGGCACAAACAGGTACAGGCTCAGACATACATATATACATACAAACAGACAGACACAGGTACAGACAGGGAGACACAGGAACAGACAGGCAGGCAGACTTACAGACTCTGGAACAGACAGTCGGTCAGATAGACAGTTAGATAGACAGTCAGATATGCAGACAGGCAGACACAGACACACACTGGTAGATAAACACACGCAGACAGACGGAGTCAGGCCGGCAGACACAGGCAGATAGACACACGCAAACAGACAGAGACAGAATATTATGTTTCTCAGTGAGGCAAAGTTACAAAGACAACCTGGCGTTATTGAGAAATGCTGATACTTTCACGTGTTTGTTTACAAAGGTTTTGTGCTTCCACTGAAGTGGTTGACAAACAATATAGGGATGAATTCATTAGTATTTACCCGTTCAAAAATGTGCCCTTGTACGCACATGGCTGCACGGATATCGCACCCGCCAGGCACCCAGCTGAGAAGTGGACGATGCCCTTGACAGTTATTTCGCAGCATTGTCAGCATTACGTACGCGCTAGAAATATGCAGTCGGTGTTTTTTTCCACGCGAGGGGACGACAAGCGACGCGTGCACGAGAAGGCCAGGCACTCGGAAGGTCCTCTGAGGGACTCTGGTGCCACCCTCTCCGTGGCCAGGCGGGTCACGGTGCCATTCGGTTGAGCGTTCGTTGTATGCATGTAGAATAAGCGTAATAGTAGGGAAAAAGTAATAGTAATGTGAATATAAAGTAGATAAGAAAGTAGTGCTCACATTCTTCTCCTTCTCCTAATTTTCCTTCTCCTTTTCTTCTTCTCCTTCTTCTTTTCTTCTTCTCCTTCTCTTCCTACTTGTTTTCCTTCTTTCTCCTCCTCCTCTTCCTACTTGTTTTCCTTCTTTCTCCTGCTCCTCTTCCTCTCCTTTCCTCTGTCTACTACTCCTGCTCCCGTTGTCTTATCCCATGCTTCGGCGATGCCTCAGAGCAGGGGACCGAATTATGTTTTGAATTGCGGGAGTGGGCGGGGGCTGGAGCGGGGGTGGGGTGGGGTGGGTGGGTGGTCGTGTGAGCTCTCATGCGTCAGCGGTAAATCGGTGGTATGATTTTCTCTGCGCTCGGCATTCTCACGGTCTCGACCTCAGCGCTGCATTCAAGGCGGGCGCTGACAAAGTCTCGCAACGAACGCAAAAGTGTATGCGTCAGTGGTCATCGCAGTATGGTGGTGGTTGTACTTGTAGCTGGAGCTGTAGCATTAGTAATAATATTAATTGTAGTTATTATTATTATTTTTTGTATTAGGAGTTGTATAGAAGTAATTGTAGTAGTAGTATAGTAATAGTATATTTGTAATAACCTGGTTATAAATAAATGAATATAA
>NC_091557.1:11412104-11447104 GCF_042767895.1 Penaeus vannamei | reverse complement strand
GGACGGCCTTGGGAGCGTGGTGGAGGGGAACGAGGGTCGCCGAGGGATGGGGATTGCGAGGACGAGGCGAGCGGTTTGGCGTCCGTAGGAAGGAATGCGGGAAGGGGGGATGGGGGTTTAAGCTTTAGTTCGTCTGTGCTTCAGAAATTCCTTTGCTCAAATGACCGTGATATTTCCTTTGTTACTTCTTAAGGCAAGGTAATAGGTGTGAATGGCGATTTTTCTTTCTTATGATTAATCGAAATATGGAAGTATCTAGGAAGCTGATATATATATATATATATATATATATATATATATATATATATATCCATCCATCCATCCATTCATTCATTCATTCATTCATTCATTCATTCATCCATCCATCCATCCATCCATCCATCCATCCATCCATCCATCCATCCATCCATCCATCCATCCATCCATCCATCCATCCATCCATCCATCCATCCATCCATCCATCCATCCATCCATCCATCCATCCATCCATCCATAGAAATATGGAAGTATCTAGGAAGCTGATATATATATATATGTATGTATGTATGCATGCATGTATGTGTGTGTGCGTGCATTTATATATATATATATATATATATATATATATATATATATTGTGATAAACAGTATATATTATATATATTATGTATATATTATATATATTATAGTATATATATTATATATATTATAATATATATTGTATATATTATAATATATATTGTATATATTATAATATGTATATATACAATACATACATATATGTATGTATGTATTATATGAAATTAGATAAAACAATGATCTCAGTGGTTGCGTACTTTCCCATGTTGTTTAAGACACTTTAGTATTGTGAAGTGTAATACGATGACTTAAAGAAGCACTATGCGGGGGCAGAGTGCTTGAACAGTGGAGGCACGTCGAGAGACAACGTAGGTGTGTTCCGGGTGCCATTATGTTAAGAATGGCGCTTCATAGACCCTGCTGCAGACTGCCTGCAACACTCGGTCGTGGTTTCTCCTTGTGGCAACAAACGAATGCTGTACACACGCTGCGAACTGAGACAGCGTCGTATGATTTTCTGCCTCTTTTGTTAATGGGATGTTGATTAACAAGCCAAATTTGCCTTCCTAATTTCGAGTCATTAATCGGGTGTATTTTTTTCTTCCGCAGGTCTTCCTGACCCATTTGCCAAAATAAGTGTAGAGGGGTCAGGACAATGCCACTCCACAGACACATGCCGCGCCACACTCGACCCAAAATGGAACCAGTATTATGACCTGTAAGTATATAAGTTCCGTTTCATTTTACTCAGGTGCGAAACCTGAGTAAGAGAATCCTTCATTGTATCTTGGCGGAGGGTCGATCTGTCTCCCTTCCTCCTCCTCCTCACACCTTCCCCTCCCCCTGCTCCCTTATCCTACACCCACCGCCGCACCACGACACCTACATCCTATTCCCTCCTCTTTTTTCTCCCCTTCTTCCTCCCCTTCTGCCCCCCTTTCTTCCTTCCTTTCTTCCTCCCCTTCTTCCCCCCCCCCCTTCCCTTTGTCCTCTCCCGCACATCGAGACCGCAGAAGTAATGCCACGGCCTCTGGAGCTCGTTTCCCTTCGTTTCCCGTCTCTGTTTGGACAGGCCGAGTGAGGTCTTTCCCTTCCGATGAGGTCGACGGGGATAGAGCGCGTGGTAGTTCAAGCAGAGCAAGCAGGAGGCGCTGACGAATCGTAGGAGGGTTTGGGCAGCCGGGTTAAACGGGTCTGTTTTCGGGGGAGAAGTTAAAGATTTTCGTTTTTGTGTGAGCATGTGGGGAGTGTCTGTGTGCTGAAGAAGGTCGGCGTCTGGGATCCGAGGAGGAAGAGCATGGGAGTGAGACGCAAACATTGTGGTGTTGTGTTGTCCCCTTTGGCGATGCGTGCAGGGGGAGTGTTCGCCCTTTGCCAGCCCGCTCGGCCCCTCGCGCTCCTACTTGTGCTCTCTTACCAGGATCCTTCTTCCCCTTCCACTTTCCTCTCCTCTCCCTTTCCTTTTCTCTCTCCATTCTCCTTCTCCTTCTTTTCCCTTTCCCTTTATTTCTTTTCGTTCCCTCTTTTCGTTTCTTTCCCCCCTCCCTTTTGTTCCTCTCTACTCTCCACCCCTCCGCCTCGATGTATTCCGTCCCCTTCCTTTCCCTTTCCACCCTTTTCTCTTTCCTTCGATTTCCTCTCACCTCTCCTCTCCCTCTCATCCTCCCTCACCTTTTACTCTCCTCTCCCGTCTCTCCCGACCCTCCTGTTACTATACCTACGGTTTTCCATTGCTCGTGTGCCCCCCCCTCCCCCATGTCATGCCTCCCTCCCCTTCCCTCCCCCATCCCTCCCCTGCCCCCCACCTTCCCTCCTCCTTCCCTCCTTGAGCTATTGTTGCAGGCTCTCTCTCTCGCCCCTTTGGACTGGAGGGTCTTAATAGTGTGAGTAGTCGTTCCAGCAGTGAACTAACAGCACAATAGCAAGCACAAGTATCACGCGCGAACCCACCTCTGTTGTTCCTTCTTCCCTCCTTCTCTCCCTCCTTCTCTCCCTCCTTCCCTCTCTCCTTCAATCCCTCCTTCCCTGTCTCCTTCTCTCCCTCCTTCCCTCTCTCCTTCTCTCCCTCGTTACCTCCCTCCTTGCCTCCCTCCCTCCCTCCTTGCCTCTTTCCTTCCCTCCTGTTTCTCCGCTTCTTTTTCTTTCCTTTTTCCCCCTCCTTCCGTTTAATTGTCCCTTTCGATTCCCAGTCCGCCCGTCCGTTCCCCCTTCGTTCTTTCCCTCCTTCCTTCCCACATTCTCCCTCCATCCCTCCCTCCTTTCCTTTTTCTCCCTCCCTCCCTCCCTAATCTTTCTGGCTCCATTCCTCCCTCCCTAATCTTTCTACCTCCATTCCTCCCTCCCTAATCTTTCTACCTCCATTCCTCTCTTCCTCCCTCCTTCCCTCCCCCCTCCTCTTTCTCCCTCCTTCCCTCTTCCCCTCCCAATTTCTTCTTTCCTTCCTTCCAGCCTTCTTTCCTTCCGTTCCCTTTGTCTCTCCGACCATCCGTCCCTCCCTCCTCCGTATCCCCTCCCTCCCTCCCCCTCTCCTCCCTCCCATGGCTAGGGTTTTAAAGGGGCTCGCGCTCGGTCTCACTTTTGGCTCGCTCGTCTTCTTTCAACCTTTGACACCTTCGCCCCCCCACCCCTCTTTCGTTCCCCCTCTCTGTCTCTCTGTCTGTCTCTCTTGTCTCTCTGTCTGTCTCTCTCTCTCTCTCTCTCTCTCTCTCTCTCTCTCTCTCTCTCTCTCTCTTCCTCTCTCTCTCTCTTCCTCTCTCTCTCTCTCTCTCTCTCTCTCTTCCTCTCTCTTCCTCTCTCTCTCTCTCTCTCTCTTCCTCTCTCTCTCTCTCTCTCCCTCCCTCCCTCTCTCCCTCCCTCCTTCCCTCCCTCCCTCTCTTCCTCTTACTTTCACCCTTCTTGCGTCCATGCCTCTTCGTCCCTCCTCCCTCCCGCCCTCCCTCTCATTCTTCCTCTCACCCTCTCCGTCTCCTACTTTCCTCGCTTTCGTTCTCTTTCTCTTCCCCAGTTTCTTTCTGTTTGTTGTTTTTTCCACATCACTTGCCCCTTTCCTTCCTTCTTGCTGACTTTTCGTCTTTCCTTTTACGCCCGTCTCCTTCTCCCTTTTCTTATTTTCTCTCTTTCTTTTTCTCTCTCTTTGTTTACCATTATCCTCCCTCTACCTTTTCCTTCTTTCCTCTGTCCTTCCTCTTCTTTCCCCTCTCCCTCCATTTCCTTCTTCCTTTCACCCTCTCCCTTTTCCTTCTCTTCCCCCCTTCCTCTCCTTTCCGCTCCCTCTCTTCCTTTACCTTTCACCCCCTCTCCCTCTCCACTCCATCCTCTCCCTCTCCCTCTCCCTCTTCACTCCATCCTCTCCCTCTCCCTCTCCAGTCCATCCTCTCCCTCTCCACTCCACCCTCTTCCTCTTCCGCCCGCATTTTAAAGTTCTAGGTCCCATCGCCGCCTCGCCCTCAGCGTCTGCGGCCGTTAGTGGCTGCGTGTGAAGTCAAGGAGGAGTTCAAGAAGAAACTCGGCTGGAAACTGGTGTTGCCTTGGCTGGGTACTCGCTAGACGGAAGGGCTGGTATTGGAGTGGGCGGGGGCAGGGGACGTGGGCTGGGATGGGGGTTTTGTGGGTAGGAGTGGAGGGGGGCGTGGGTAGGGTGGAGGGGGCGTGGGTAGGGGTGGAGGGGGCGTGGGTAGAGGGGAGGGGAGGGGCGTGGGGAGGGGTGGAGGGGGCGTGGGCAGGGGTGAGGGTTTTGTGTGGGTGGGAGAAGGGGGGCCGGGATATGTAGTTCGAAGAGAGTGATTTGGTTGAGGGTTGATTGGGGACGGGAATGGGAATAAGAGGGAAGGTACGGGAAATGAGAAGTAAGCACTGGCTAGGGAGCCTTTTTGATGGAAAAAAGAAAGAGACGGAGAAAAAAAGGAGAGGAAGATTGGGAGGAAAGCAAAACAAAAGAACGAGATAAGAAAGACAATTGATGTATCAGAGGAAACAAGTAATTGCTCATCACCGGAAGTAAAGGGAAGGGATGAGCTGGAAGAGGCGGGGGGGGGGGGCGAAGGGCAAGGGAAAGGGCAGTGGAGCATTGCAGACTGGCACCGAGGGAGGGAGTAGGTGAACCGAGGGTGAGTCAGCAAGGAGCCTGCCATTGATCCCAGTGCCCGAGTCACCCACCGGCGGGGGAGATGATGGGCGCCTCGGTGCTGATGGCAGGGCGGGGAGAGGGCTCGCTCCCGCCGCGTCAGGGGCTGATGAGAGCGGAGCCTGACGGGGAAGAGTCGCCGCGGGCCTCGCCTGCCCGGGTTCACGTCGTTGGAACTCGCACCCGAGGGATCAGCTGATGCTGCTCGGTCTTCAAGCGGGGAAGTTTCACTGCCTTGCCCCTGAGCCGGCGCTGCCACTGCCGCCCATGCCGCCCCCGGAAATGCTAATGGCTTTCTTGAATTCAGGTTTCGTTCGCTGCCCTGGGGGAGGGCGCGGGGCTTTAACTGCACATCGGCCGCGGCGTGTTAGGCTTCTTACCGTGTCAGAGTTTGGGTCCTGAAGATCTCTTCCGGCCTCTTATTGACGGCGCAGGTGGTGCACGGGGCAGCTGTGTGTCTGCCAGCTGCGTTCGCCGCCGTGGGCACTGCCGGGACACAACCTTGTACTTAGTACACTTAAGGCAGACTTTGAAGTTTTGGTTGGACGCTTGGAAGGGGAAGTGCGACTAATGGTAAAAGAACGAGACGTATGGTGCATTTGTATGCACCGAGACACGCCCACGTCATTTGCCTGTGACGAATATTAACGGGCGCGCCAGCGATGAGCGTAGGAAATGCTTCACTTTTATGAAGAAGAGTTACTGCCAAAGATGTGTTCGATGCGTTGGAAGCGCGATTGGAAGGCGAGAAGCGTCGCAAACACCCCGGGACAAGGCCTCCGAAAGTGGGCGTGATTCACCGGACAAATATTTACTGGTGGTTGGTACGTCGGGCGGCGGAGGGAGATGATCCGAGTAAACACGGCGTGATGAGCCCCGTTGTAGGGGCGTGACAGCTTCCTTGGGCGGGGGGAACTCCGGCGGGCTGCAGGATCCTCGAGGGGCGTCTCCCGAGCGCGGCCTTGCGGAACGTCCTTCTGCGCGCCCGGGGAATCGGCGCAGGGCTTTCGCTGCGGGAAATGCAAAAGAGGCGGGAGGTATTTGTGGAGTTCCGCCTTCGCAAATGAGATACACGATGCGTTTTCTCGATGCATTTATTCTGTAGTTGTTGAAGGTCTGTTGTATACCATTCTGCAATGAGCATTGTGCGGAAATCAGCTGAGCGTGTCCCACGTTTCCCTTTGCGAAGGAGAAATATGTAGGTTTAAAAAGGAAAATAACTTGCACGGCGATGGCGTGCGGGAGGCAATGCTGGTTATACATATATATACTGCGGTGCAGTATATATATGTATAGATGTATATGTATAGATGTATATCTATCTATATCTATATCTATATATATATGTATATATCTATATCTATATCTATCTATCTGTCTATCTATCTATCTATATATCTAGCTATATCTATCTATCTATATATATATGTATATATATACATCTATCTATCTATTTATCTATCTATCTATCTATCTATCTATCTATCTATATAATATATATATATATATATATATATATATATATATATATATATATATATATATATATATATAGTGTGTGTGTGTGTGTGTGTATTCCTGTGTGTGTGTGTGTGTATTCCTGTGTGTGTGTGTGTGTGTGTATTCCTGTGTGTGTGTGTGTGTGTGTATTCCTATGTGTGTGTATATAAATATTCCTTTGTATATGTGTGTATATATATTCTTGTGTATATGTATGTCTATTCATATGTACGTATGTGTATATATATTTCTATGTATATATGAATATATATATACATAGATATATACATATATATGTACATTTATCCATACACCCACTCACCCACTCACCCACTCACCCACTCACCCACTCACCCACCCACTCACCCATTCATCCAGAAAACCACCCACATTTATGTTCGTGCGCGCGACTAGCATGATATCTAAGGCGTAGCGGATGCGAATGATTTTGTTGAGTTCCCACCGTTCTTTAGGCGTGCAGTGAAGACCACGTGTGATGTAGATGGGCAGCGGAGAGGCAAATGCGAGGATGTTGGAGTGGGTGTGGGAGTGGGTGTGGGTGTGGGAGTGGGTGTGGGAGTGGGAGTGGGAGTGGGAGTGGGATGGTGTGGGGTGGGGTGGGGTGGTGGTGAGGTAGGGGGTAGGGAGTTGGAGTGGGAGAAGTGTTAGGGGCGAGAGTGGGGTAGGGCGTGGGAGTGGGAGAAAGATGGAAGTGGGTGAGGGAGTAGGTGTGGGAGTGAAATAGTGGTAGTGGGTGGGAGTAGGGGGGAGGGAAGGAGCGAGAGTGGGGTTGGGATAGAGGTGTGAGTTGGGAGTGGGAATGGGGATGAGAGTGGGAGGGTGTGGGAGTGGTGGTCGAGCGAGGGATGCGCCCCCCCTCCCCCCCTCCCCCTGCCATCGCCTCCGCTCACCGCCGCGGGCCCCAGCGCCATCCGCTCGGCCCGTCGGCTTCCTCGACACATGGCGGCGGCGGGTACTGGTGTGACCCAGGCGAAGGACCCCCGCACGCTACCCGTTGGCTCTGCTCTCTGTGGCGTCTTCTTGTTCTTGTTCTTCTTGTTCTCCTCGTCTAGGTTTTTGAAGATGGGGAGCGTCCAGGTTGGCCCCTCGTGCACCTTCTGCGTCCTCAGCCGTTCCCGGGCCAACCGTCACGCTGCCCTACGGTGCCCTCTCGCCTCCAACTCAGCGGCCACTTTCCGTCTCTCTTATTTCTTTCTCTCCTCTTTCTCCTTCCTGTTGGTCTTTCTCCTACTCTTCTCCTCTCCCCTTTCTCGTTTTTCCTCCTCCTCCTCCTCCCCCCCTCCTCCCCTCCTCCCTCCCCCCCCCCCCCTCCCCCTCCCTCCTCCTCCCTCCTCCTCCTCCCTCCTCCTCCTCCTCCTACTCCTCCTACCCCTCCTCCTCCTCCTCCTCCCTCTCCCCTCCTCCTCTCTCCTCCTCCTCCTCCTCCCCCTCCTCCCCCTTCTTCCCTCCTCCCCCTTCCTCCCCCTCCTCCCCCCTCCTCCTCCTCCTCCTCCCTCCTCCTCCTCCTCCTCCTCCTCCTCTCCTCCCTCCTCCTCCCTCCTCCTCCCTCCCCCTCCCCCTCCTGCTGCTGTTCCCCCTCCTCCTCCCCCTGTCCTCCCTCTCCCCCTAGCACCTCATCATCATTGTTCTCACCATCATCGTCATCATCCTCCTCATTCTCCCCTTCGACCTCATCCCTCGCCTCTCCTGTCCTCCAATTTCGCGACTTTTCCAAACATCTTCCTCCAGTGTGCCTGCTGTTCCCCTTCTCCCTGTCCCGCTATCTCCTTGCCTCATCAGTTCGCCATTGGCCAAAATTTGTCTACAGAACTCGTCATTTTCGCCTTTGGCATTATGCTGTCGATCTTCTTCCGAAATTGTCGCTTTGCATGACTTTCTCTCTCTCTCTCTCTCTCTCTCTCTCTCTGCGTCTCTCTCTCTCGTCTCTCTCTCTCTCTCTCTCAGTTCTCTCTCGTTCTCTACAGAACTCGTCTCCCTCTACTCCCTTCTCTCCCTCCGTCTCTCCCAAAATCCTCTCCCTCTCTCCTGCTCTCCCTCTCTCCCTCTCTCCCTCCCTCCTCTCTCTCTCTCTCTCTCTCTCTCTCTCTCTCTCTCTCTCTCTCTCTCTCTCTCTCTCTCTCTCTCTCTCTCTCTTTCTCTTCTCCTCCTCTCTCCCTCCCTCCCTCCCTCCTCTCCTCCCTCTCCTCCCTCTCTCTCTCCCTCCCCCCCCTCTCTCTCTCTCTCTCTCTCTCTCTCCTCTCTCTCTCTCTCTCTCTCTCTCTCTCTCTCTCTCTCTCTCTCTCTCTCTCTCCCTCTCCCTCTCTCTCTCCCTCCCTCCCCCTCTCTCTCTCCTTCTCTCTCTCTCTCCCACCCATCCCATACCTAATTACCCTCTCTCTCTCCCTCCCTCCCTCCCCCTCTCTCTCTCCTTCTCTCTCTCTCTCTCTCTCTCTCTCTCTCTCTCTCTCTCTCTCTCTCTCTCTCTCTCTCTCTCTCTCTCTCTCTCTCTCTCTCTCTCTCTCTCTCTCTCCTCCTCTCTCTCTCTCTCTCTCTCTCTCCCCCTCCCCCTCTCTCTCTCCCTACCTCCCTCCCCCTCTCTCTCTCCCTCCCTCCCTCCCCCTCTCTCTCTCTCCCCCTCCCCCTCATCCCCTTCCCATTGACCCAGACTCTAGTCTCCTAACACAGTCATTTGCATAGTAAAAGGGCTTGATTTGTTTTCCAGATCTGAAGCGGCACGTACATATTTGCTAATTGTTTTCTGATTTAGTCTGATCCTAGAGATTAAATGCTAGCACGCTGAGTGAATAGTTATGAGGATGGTTTATTTTTGGAGCGAATGCAGCAGTTTTGGTGTTTTTTTTCGCTCAAATCAGTGTTGAAAGTATTCTTAATTTTAATTAAAAAAATGTATGATTATTCTTGTTGGAGATTTTCAGGTCTGTTGCATCTTGATCAACCGATCTAGTAAGCCTTAGAATACATCAGCTGCAAAAATAGTTCTTTGTTAGTTTTTTCTTCGAGATAAATAAAACAGACCCAGCACATAAGCATGCCATTTACGTAAGCAAGGTCGGAACGGAGATTCGCAACGCCGCCGACATTTAAATGCGCGGGGCATTTAGAACTCGCGGGATGGCGTCAGGAGCGACTGACGCTACAACGCTTTCATTTGGATGTTCGTCATTTCTTCTTGGAAACGCCCGGGAATCGAACGGCCCCGAGAATGGAAAATAATTCAGGGCGTAGTGAACAGCTGTTGCATGTTAGATCGAGTGTTTGCCTTATTCACCGCCCTTTCCCTTATTCAATGGGTATCCGTATGCGAGTCCGGAGACGGGACCCTTTGAGCCCGCGAGTCGCCCTGCGCAGCTCCTAAATTAGACCTGCAGCGCTCGTAGAAGACGCCAAAGCAGAATACGGAACTGGGGACATTTTTTTTTCTTTTTTTTTCTTTTGGTCTCTGGGAACCTTTAGAGCCATTGTTTGTTGCTTTATCATTGGTTGTGCGTGAGTTGTTGTCGCCTCTTGCGCTTTTGTGAGCGGGGAGGAGGTGATGGAGACAGACAAGGAGGGATATAAAAGCATTACGCCTGTCCGCCAGATAAAAGTGGCGCGGCCTTGAGGAAGGAGTATGCTGTGGGCAGCAACTTGGCTGGTTAGTTTTGTTGTTACTTGCACCGAGCACGTGCCAGGTGGCCCGCCGCTGGGGAGCGCTTCGCTTCGCTTTTTCTCTTCGCCCCTTCTCGTTTTCTCTTCGCTTCTCTTTTCTCTTGCCTTGTCTTCTCTTTTGTCTTGTCTTATCTTCCTGTTTTGTCTTCTCTAAGTCTCCTTTTTTCTTTCTCTTAGTCTTCTCTTTTTCTTCTTCCATTTTTTTTCTCTTCGTTTTCTTTTTTTTTTAATCTCCCAGTCTTTTTTGTGTTTGTATCATCGCTTCGCTATTTATCTTTATTCTCTCTTTGTTCTGGCTTTTATTTTGTATCTTTCTCTTTATTTTCTCCTTTATCTTCTTTCTCTTTATGATCTTTGGCTTTATATTTTCTCGAGTAGTATTCTCTCGTCTTTATTTTTGTCACTTTCTCTGCTTTCGTTCCCCTCTTCCCAACGCCTGCCTGCCTGTGTCCCGTTCATCTGATATTGGTCTTGCGGTTCCTTCGGTCTCTGGTCCTGATTGACAAGTGCTTGGTTGTGTTAAAGTTGTTCTTTGTCGACTCCGATGAATAATGGATCATACTTTGTGGTGGCCAACTAAGGGGACTTCTCGATTTAACCCCCCCCTCCCCCCCGAGCAGACGCCCAGCTGATGATGATGATTCTTTTTTATTCCCTTTCGTTTCTTTTTTTTAGTTGACGCTCCTGCTCCGTCTGGGATTGCTCGTCGCGCCTCACCCCCCGCTGTCACTTTCATTTCGGTTTTACTTTCCTTTCCCTCGTGGCGGGTGAGAGTCGAACTTGACGGACTGGACGGCCGCTCAGCCCAGTGACAGGTTGCATTCCGGCCGCGTTCAGGCCGAGCGCGGTGAGCCGGCGTGGGGGCGTCGTGTTGCAGAGGGCAGCGCGAGCAACATCCAAGACGGACGCGATCGCGAGCGTGTCGGCACATGTTCCCACGGTCCCGCGTCGGAAATGGCCGCGAGTAATTGGCGGTAACCGTCGCCTCCGCCCCACCTGCCGGCAGCATACCCGGCCCGCTCGCACCTGCCCGCGACACAACATCGCCGCCCGCGTGCGCGCTCTGTGGGCGGACGGCGCGGCGACTCGGGCGAAGCAGAGGCGCTCGAACTGGGTAGTAGGTTGATGGAAAAGTATTATAACTCGTATGTTTTGGAATGCAACCCGTGAAAGGCATCAAGCATGGAAGTCGAGACACCCGCCGCGCCGAGCCTCCGCCCGACGGCAGGCAGAAGGGCGCATCAGCCAGCCGTGGGAACGTCATGTAACATTATCGACCCTGTTATTGATTTTTTTAAATATCCCGAGGCCGAGACCGGCAAGCCCCCCGGCCCCTGGTTCCTCCTTAGTGTTTCAGCAAGACACTAGATTCTGCTCACGCCCACGTACGTGTAAGTATGAGTAGTGGGTGGGTGTAGAGGACTAGGGCTGGGCGATGCGGGTCTCAGTCAGGAGTCGAGGGGGGGGGGCGATGTCCAGGATGTTTGAAGCGTCGGAGGTGATGATGTGGGCGCGGGGGGAGGGGGTTATGTGGGTGGGTGGGGGGGACTTCCGGGCGAGCACCTGGACCGATGTCTGGCCAGCTGATGCCAGTTGGGCTTTGTTTTGCCTGGCGTCTGGTGGCCGATGTTCGTAAGTTTGGTGAGGCCTCTTTGAGCGCCGCTTATCCGGCGAAGGAGTCGGCGTGGCGCTGGGGAACCGCCGTGAGCTGCTTGACGGAGGGGCCGAAGGCGACCTCGTCGAGGAGGAAGCAGTGCTCTGGCTCTGACGCATTCGGCTCTCGCAATGCATATCGCCTGCATTTATGACGTGCACCGATAAAAACGCGGTTATTGAGTTGAAGGGCCAAGAGAAAAGACCGGACACAAAGAGCCGAAACGGCGAGCCTTTAATAAAGGAAAGGGGGCCGGGGGCTGTGTGAGCGGACACGTGTCCGGGAGAGGGCGTGGGACACGTGCCTCGGGCTATGTAAACACACCCATATCACATGTGGAAGGTTTAGGCATAATGAGCTCACTGGAAGCGGTATGGCTGAAAATCATGGGAGAACCTTGTATGTCTAATTTTTGGTTGCTTGTTACTGTTGCGGAAGGATTCTCGCGCTGCTTGCGATCCTTTTAGAGCATTAGAGTCCCGGATTGTATGGTTCACATGACATTTAAACCTATGGGAGTTTCTCAGCCGGACCTTTAAAGAATCGTCCGGTTAACTTCCGGCCGCTCTTTCTTGGCCGCCTTGTGGGAGGGAGACCGGAAATTTCGGTTTTAGACGGGGATTCTCGTGATCAGCAGTAACCCAGATCCTCAGCCGTGTTCTCTCGGCCGTGTTCCCTCAGCCGTGTCGTGAACATCCTTGTGCGACATCCTCTGCACTTGCCTGCTTTGGGAGGGCGTCGGGGCGGGCCTTGGCTGGGCTGGGACTCCAAGCCGTGGCCGAGAGGATAATCCTATTCGCGTTTCCTCCGGGCGATCGCCTCCTCCTCCTCCTCCGCTCGCCCTTTTCCCCGATTCCTTTGTACGGCCCCACTTAGAGCACTGTCTTCCCGCCTGAACGCGTCTTCCAACCCTGCTCCTCTTTCACCTCCACCACTCCTCTCCTTTTCCCACCTCCATGCTCGCCCTCTTCCTCGCCCTCCCTCTTCCCATCCCCGCCCCCACCCCACCCTTCCTCTCCTCCCCCGCCCCCACCCCCACCCTTCCTCTCCTCCCCCGCCCCCCACCCCCCCCCCCCACCCTTCCGCTCCTCCCTCTTGGTCCCCCGAGCGTTTTTCCCTCTCCCTGCACATGCAGCTCCAGCGGCGTCGGGAAGCGCGATGGCGGCGACCGACCCTGCTCCGGCGAGGGAAGGAGGGAGGGAGAGAGGGAAGGAAGGAGGGGAGAAGGGAGGGAGGGAGAGAGGGAAGGAGAGAGGCAGAGATGGAAGGAGAGAGGCAGAGAGGGAAGGAGAGATTGAGGGAGGGAAAGAGGGAGAGAGGAAAGCAAGGAATGAGAGAGGGAAGGAGGGAATGAGGGAGGGAGAGAGGAAAGCAAGGAAGGAAAGAAGGAAGGAGTGAGTGAGTGAGTGTGGGTAGGGGGTAGGGGGCGTGTCATGGCGATGCGGGGGTCCATGTGTGGCTACGAAGGGGGGGGGGAGGTGCTGGCAGATGTCGGGCGTCGGAGCACAGAATCCCCGCCGTAGGATGAGGATGATGAGGAAGATAAGGACGAGGAGGATGGGGATGAGGATGAGGAAGATAAGGCGGAGGAGGATGGGGATGAGGAAAATAAGGAGGATGAGGATAGGGAGAGCTTCGTTAGCTCGTCCTAAAGCATCGGCCGCCGGTGCGCTCGGGTGTTTCGCGGACAGGAAATGTGGGCGACGCGAGGGTTCACCGGATACTTGTGCGACTCGGGGTCAGCGGGCGGATTCGAGCGTCTTGGCCAATCTTCCCCTCGGCTACTCTCCCCTTCGGCTAATCTCCTTCCTCGGCCAGTCTCCTCCCCCCTGGCCAGTCTCTCCCCCCCCTTGGCCAGTCTCCCCCCCCTCGGCCAGTCTCCCTCCCTTCCTCGGCCAGTCTCCCCCCCCCTTCGGCCAGTCTCCCCCTCCTCCTCGGCCAGTCCCCACCCCACCTCGGCCAGCCCCCCCCCCCACTTCGGCCAGTCTCCCACCTTCCCACCCCCCTTCGGCCAGTCTCCCCCCCACCCACCCCTCGGCCAGTCTCCCCCCTCCCCCCCTCTCGGCCAGTCACCCCCCCCTCCCCTCCGGCCAGTCTCCCCTCCCCCCCTCTCGGCCGTGCGTCGCGGGGCGGAGCACGTGTGGCCTGGATGAAAGGAACGTTTCAGAAGCTGTACACAAACATTCATCTTTGTATTTGCTTAAACGATTACATGCGTTAATGCATCGGCGAACGATTCGTGGAAGAAGCCTCTGGGACGGACGCCGACACGCACGCGGGCACCTACGCCCGCCCTCGCCCTTGCTTGTTCTCCCTCTGTCTCCCTCTTTCTCCGTCTCCCTCGCGCGCTCTCTCTCTCTCCCTTACCTTCTCCCTTCCGTCCCCCTTCCCCCTGGCCCCCTGGCCACCCCTCCTCTGTCTCTCTTCCCTCTTCTCCCCCTCCCACCTCTTCATCCCCGTCTCACCCTTTCCTTTGCACTTCCCTCCCTCCTCCCTCCGCCACTTTACTTTACCCTCCCTCCCCCTCTCTCTTTTTCTCTTTCTCTTGTTCTTGCTCTTGCTCTTGTTCTCTTTCTCTCTCCCTCTCCCACACACACTCTCACACTCTCTCTACCTCTCTCTCTTTCACTCACTCTTTCTTTCTCTCTCTCTCTTTCTGTCTGTCTCTCTCTCTCTCACTCTCACTCATTCTCTCTCTTTCTCTCACTCTTTGTCTCTCTCTCTCTCTCGCTCTCTTTCTGTCTCTGTCTCTCTCTGTCTCTCTCTCTCTCTCTCTCTCTCTCTCTCTCTCTCTCTCTCTCTCTCTCTCTCTCTCTCTCTCTCTCTTTCTCTCTCTCACTCTCACGCTCTCTTAGCCCTATAAACCAGCTTCCTCAACTTAATGGCCATGCGTCGAACGAGGGAGTTTCATCTCCAAGTTAGGATTCGTCGAGGGCTGGTTCGTCACACGCAACTAAGTTCCCAGCCCCTTCACCTCCCTCCCCCCCCCCCCCCCCATTCAATAGGATTGTGGGATTGAGGGATTACCTCCTCTTAATCCGGTTTGTCTGCACTGGGGGGGTTGCTCTTCCCTCCCTCCTTCCTCCCCGTCCTTCCTCTCCCTTCCCCTTGCCTCCCTTCTCCCCCCTTTCCCTCACTTCCTCCCCCTCCCTCCCCCCTTTCCCTCGCTTCCTCCCTCTCCCTCCCCCCTTTGCCCTTTCCTGTCATCCTCTGCTTTGATTTCTTGCTTCCCCCTTCCCCCTCACTGTTGCCCCCTCATCCCCTCCTTCCCCTTTGACCCCTTTCTCCCTCACCCCGTCCATCGCCCCCCTTCTCCCTCCCCCCATTCCTCGCCCCCCTTCCCACTCCCCCGTCCCTCGCCCCCTTCTCCCTCCCCCGTCCCTCGCCCCCTTCTCCCTCCCCCAGTCCCTCGTCCCCCTTCCCCCTTCCCCGTCCCTCGCCCCCCTTCTCCCTCCCCTCCCTCGCTCCCCTTCCCCCTCCCCCGTCCCTCGTCCCCTTCTCCCTCCCCCCATTCCTCGCTCCCTTCCCCCTCCCCCGTCCCTCGCCCCCATGCCTATGCCCCCAAGAAGCCTTCGCGATTCGTAACGATCCGTAATGAGAGCCGCGCCGGGTATTGTCTTCGAGGCGCGGTAGTGTGTGCATGTAATTATGAGGAAAGGGAGGGAGAGGGAGAGGGAGAGGGAGAGAGAAAGGGAGGGAGAGGGGGAGAGAGAGAGGGAGGGAGGGAAGGAGGGAAAGAGAAAGAAAGAGGGAGGGAGAGAGAAATAGAGAGGGAGAGAGAAACAGAGAGAGAGATAGAAACATAGAGAACCAGAGAAACAAACAGAGAGCGAGCAGTGCGTGCATGCAATCTTCGACAGTCCGAGAGACACACACAGACCAAGACCGAACCCGAGCCCGAAGGAAAGCAGGAGGAGCCCGTCTTGGTTTCCGCCGGTCCCGTCCAGCCCGAACCGCGCGCCGGGGGAACTCGTCGGGCCTGATATGTGGCGTACCGACTGTTATTCGCCGCTGGCTTCTTTGAACCTGGACTCGCGGGCCGTCGTCGGGCTGGGGGGAGGGGTGAGGGGGAGGGGGGGAGCACCTGCCGCGGAAGGCTTGGCTGGCTGGCGGGGGGTGGGGACGGCTGGGGAAGGGGGTTAGGGGAGAGAGGGGGAGGGTGTTCTGGCCAGGTAGGCATGCAGCGAGGAAAGGTCTTGAGATTTGGTTTGTTTGTTTATTTTTACTTTATTAATTAATTTGTTTGTTTATTTGTTCATTAATTAATTGGGTTGGTTATGTATGTGTATTTATGTTTGTTTATTTATTTATTTATTTAGTAATGTGTTTGTATTTATTCATTTATTTATTTATTTATTTAGTAATGTGTTTCTATTTATTCATTTATTTATTTAGTCATGTGGTTTTTTGTTATTTATTTATGTTTTTACTTGTTTATTTATTTATGTTTACTTGTTTATTTATTTATTTGTTTGTTTATGTATTTCCTTACTTATTTATATATTTATGTATTTGTTTATTCAGTTGTTCGATTAATTATTTCGTCATTCATTCCTATGTTGTTTTCGTAATTTGTCTTTGAACGGAAGGAAGAAAGTTCTAAGTTGATTATTCATTAGCTTTGAATGCATAGGTAAAATTTTATTTGTTTATTTGCGCATTCATTGTCCACTGGAATTGCATTTGAATATTCCGTCTATTAATTTATCCTTCGAATGGTCGAGGCGATGTGGTGACGTAAGGAGCTCAGGAGCGTCGAGTCCTTCGTCCACACGGAAAGGGGCTCAGTGCCGCGTCGCCCCTCGCTCATCCCTGTTACGTGTGCCTTCCTCGCCGCCTTCTTGTCCCCCGCCCTCTTTCTCTCCCCCTCCTTCTCTTACCCCCCTCCCTTCTTCTCTTGCCCCCCCTCCCCCTCCCCTCCTCTCCCCGACCCCTCTTTCCTAACCCTCGACTCGCCCGCGCCTCCATCACCTCCCTCTTCACTGTCTTACGCGTCTACTCATCCCTCACTCCCCCTGCCCTCCTAGCTCCGTGCCGTAACGCTATACTAAGACCTTTGACCCCCTCACCTTCTCCCTCCATCGCCCCTCCCCGCCGTCCCTCATCTTCCCTTCCCTCTCCTCTATCCCTCCCTCCCTCCCTCCCCCGCCGTCCCTCTTCTTCCCTTCCCTCTCCTCCCTCCCTCCCTCCCTCCCTCCCTCCCTCCCTCCCTCCCTCCTGCCCCACTCGCCTTAAAGACAAAGTACTCACGACCCCATCAATAAGGCAGTCTCCGCACGCCGACTTGGAGCGCGGCGTAATGGGACCGAAGCCACGAACGGACGCTCAGCTGGTTCCAGAACGTATGGTTGGATCTGTCGGTGTGTCGGGGTTTAGACGGCGGGCTCAGAGGCGCGTCGGGTCGAAGTAGAACGTTGGTGTGGGTACGTAGCGGCGGGGCCAGGTAGGTAGGTCGTAGATGCGGGAATGAAGTTGATGGAGCTCGACGGAGGTGCGGGAGAGAGAGACGGATTAATTAGGGAAGCGGCGCGAGGAGTTTGTCGGTGAGCTGAGCCCCACTCGACCTGGATGCCCGAGGGCTGCGGAGAGGGTAATGAGACGCCCCCGGAACAGGAAGGGGACCTGGACAAAGTAGGCAGCGGGGGGAGGGGGCGTACGGGTGGGGCAGGGGGAGGGGGCAGGAATGGAGGGGTGCAATGGAGGGTTCGGTGAATGCAGCAGGGAAGTGAATGTTGGAGAGGGCGACGGTTGCCGAGTTTCTCCCTTTGTTTGATGTTTATTTATTTAGGTGGCTAATGGGAGGCGGTTTGGCCTTGCCTTTGTATCCCCATGAACAGGTGACGTCCGATGGGCCTAGGGAAACCCCGCAGGAACCCTTTCACTCGCCGCAGATGAAGTTTCCGCCTATTTACTAAGTGCTTTATGAAATCTTCGCGAAAAAGAGAGAACTAATCATGTGGCGGATAAAAGCAAGCGCGGAAACTTGGCGTAAGTGGGGCGGCTGCCTCGGGGAGAGATGGAAGGGGGCGACGGGGCTGGGGCAAAACAGCTGAAGTGCCCTGCAAGATGAAGGCCCAAGGCAGAATTATATCTGGCTCTGAATAAAGCCTATTAGTTCCTTTGTGTGAGCGTGCATGATTTTCTTGGAGGTAATTGAAGCTTGGTGTTACGGTGTGCCTCTTAATGACATTTCTAATATTACTCTTATCACATCCAATTATCGTCTACTTTGGCCCATTTCCTGTGTGAGTGTACCTTATTATTTCCCGTTAGACTCCCCTTCCTCAGAATCACGGTAGAGCGTCGGCGTCAGCGATTCAAATGTTAATATCATTATTACGAAAGGAACATGACTGTCTTGACATTTTCCGAGAGAGTCGGAGCAAAAGGGGACTCGAGTCCTTTTCGAGGGAATCCGCTCGATCCTCTGCTCGTCGTTCTGAAGTTTTGTTCGATCCGGTCAGAGGCGCCCTCTCTAAGGCCAGGGATATTCGAGCGAGTTACAGCAGCGCCTTCTGCAGCCTTGCCCTGTTCGGGATAGATCCCGGGGCTTCTCCGCCGCTTACGAGGATACGGGCGGCTGATCTTCATGTGGCGCGGAATTTGTTCGGAATAGCATCTGGAGGACGGCGACGTGGCTGGAGACGGCGGAAAGGTCGAGAAAGGAAGCGCTGGTTTTGTAGCATATTTTTATGTGGAAGGTTAGGGCAAAAGAGGCTTTTAGATGGCAGGAACGTTTGGCGAGAGAGAACTGTGGAAAGGGTGGATGGTATGATGGAGTGGAGTGGAGGAGTCGGGTGTGAGGGAGAGGAGGGTCGCGGGCCAGGCAGTTCAGGGTACAGATTACGGCAGGGAATACAAGGTGCCGTCTTAAAGCAGACGTTACAGCGGGACCCAGACTGGGAGAGCCGAGACGTGGCACTCGCCCGCCTCGTTATTGTTATTGGAAGATAGATTAAGCCCACTATTAGAAGACGGATATAAATAGATATGCAGAGCGAGGGTCGGCATCGTGCGAAGGGGGGGGGGGGCGAAAATGGGAAGGGACGGGAAAGGGAGGGAGGGGGATGGGAGATAGGTCTAATTTTAGGCATATCGTACCGAAAGGTGTGCGCGTGTCTGGTCCTCAAACACGGAATTACGGGCCACCTGCATAGCCTGGGACAGTTCCGGTACAGGTGTGCACTGTTCACCACAGCTGCACCAAAGCACGTGTAGATAGTACCTGGCGAGCAGCAAGTGTGGCGATGCCATAACATGCTAAAGAAGCGCTTGCGTGACGGGCTCAATTTCACACTCATACGGCAGGTATAACGGCCTTCGCTTCCGGCCGCCGTGCCCAGAATGGAGACGGCAATTTAACGGTCGGTTCTCTATGCCATTCAGGTCAGATACTCCGGGCACCCTGGCGGATGGCGTCGGAGTTCTCACCTCTGAGGGGCGCTCATGCACCTTGCGGGAGAAGGGCGACGTGCGGAGTGTGAGTGCAGAGTGAGCATTAAAGACCCACACTGTTAGTTGTTTATTGTTTTTGTGCGCGTGTTCCTCGCCCTGTGATGCGGCGATTGGCGGCCGTGTTTCTGGCTGTGTTGGTCAGTTACGGGAAGCGGCGCCGCAGACAAGGCTGTGCTCATGACCGGACGTGGCGCTGCTTATCCGATATTAGTCCATCCTTCGACCTTGTCCTTTCGTCTTAGTGCGTCACTGGCGCCGCTCAAGTGGAACGCCGCAGCCACGCAGCGCTTCCACTTTCTGAAAGGGAGAGTGGGAGCGAGAGAAGGGCAGGGGAGTAGGGCGCTGTTGTGTGAATTAGTAAGAGAGGGTGACTGAGATGATGATGGGAAAGTGGGTATGAGAGTAGATGAAAGAGTATGAATGGGTGAATGAGTGAGTGAGTAAAAGAATGAGTAAATACGTGAGTGTAAGAGTGGGTGAGAGAGTGGGCTTATGAGTGAGAAGATGAGGGATTGAGTGAGAGAGTGGTTTGTGTGCGCGTGTGAGTATATAGACCCTATGTGAGTGTGGGCGTGCGCGCATACTTGTGTAGTGCGTTTATGCGTATGTGTATAAACGACACCCGAAGGAGGCAACTGTGAATGAGGAAGGTTCACTTGTGCTTACTGGTGTTCACCCCGTGTGACTCCTCATTCTTTAGTCATTTTAACGTGTCGGCAGGTTTAATCCGGGTAGAAAGTTGAGTGAACGCGGCAGTCTCAGGCTGGGAAGTTTCTCAGGCGGGTGTCCAACTTTTGCAGCGGGCGAGCGCCCAGACCGGGTCCGGATCCTCTGCTCGGGCATCCTTCGGCGAGGACATGACACCTGTCGGATGGCCTGCTGCACCTGGCGCTGGCGCGAAGCCCCGTCACGGGCGCAAACACGCGATAAGATTTTGAGGGCGCTGTTAACGCCATGACTTTGATGACGAGGCTGTGTAGAACAGCCACGGATGGCTGAACAAGGCGGTCACATAGGTGTACGTTATTTAGTGGCGGGACCGACACTCTTTAAAGTGTGTAATGTACCTGTATGAAAAGAACGGGGCAGGGATGACTGGAATGGTGTGAGGAGAGTGGGTTTGCCTCGGCCCACACACCAGAGGGCGAGGGAGGAAGGGGGGAGAGGGAAGAGGCAAGAGGGAGGAGTGTGCCGGAAGTGGTTAGCAGTAATGAGCGAGCTGGCAGCAGCCCTGCTGAACAGGTCGGCCTCTTCGCCAGCTCAAGCTGCGCATTTCACGCAAAAAAGGAAGAAAATTGATCCTGGGCGTGAGACGGTATTGAAATTGACCTTAATGGACGTCTTCTGTGTCACGGAATGGCAAAACGGGCCTGTGTAAATGACAGGCGCTTGTGTGCATCTGGCCTTGTCGCCGGAGGGCCACGTCCATGTCCTGCTCATGAATTCTTAATTAGAGTCGCCCGTAGCAAGTCTACCTGAGAGCTGGGTTTGTTCTCTCTGGCTTTCGGACTTCATTCCCACACGTCCTAGGGCTCACATTCGCTTGTTTACGTGTCAATAGTGTTGATGTGATTTTCTGGTGTGACCGTCCTCCCCCAGAAATTTGGCTGAGTAGCGAGTGTGGATATTCTGTTTTGGTGCACGGAAAAACAAGAGGTTCACGCTTCCTTTACAGCGTGGATCTTGTATTTTGCTGTAAGAGTGAAATTTCAACACTTATCTGTTCAAACCACTTGCTTATCTCTGTATCACAAATTAGCCATATTATCATCATTTCCTGTTGCATTATGTCGTTAACCTAAGCATCAGCGCTTGGCCGCCGTCTACTTGGCGGCACTCGCTGCAACCACAGTCGCCGATTAAATGACGAAGCAGATCTGAGGCGCCGGGGCCGCGTGCGTGCGTGCGTCCGAGCCGGGCAGCGCAGGTGTCACTCCTTGTGCGGGATTAAACGCCGGGAATTATTCCGTGCGAGAGAGACTGCGAATGCTGCCTTCTTGCCGGCCGTGCACCCGAGCGCTGCATGCGGGCCCGCTGGGGATTCTGCTGCGGGACATTTCTCGGGCCCAGGCTGGGTCGAGGCGGCGAAGGACATGACCCTATGAAGCCCGGCTGGCTGTCGCTCTGTTCGCCTCGCCAGTTGGTCTAATGTGGCTCATGTGGGTTTGTTTTGTTGGCCAACAGACCGTAACTGTTGTAAATACGATTGCCTTCTTATCTGAATCATCGCACACATTAACATACGAAGGGTGAGGACGAGGCAGGGAAAGGGAGATGGAGGGGTTTGCGAGCAAGTGAGAGAGCCAGAGAATGAAAGTGATTGAGTGAACCAAAAAAGTGAGCGCTTGCAAAAGGGAGAGACGCAAGGCGGCAGTCGTGCTGCTGCTGCAATGGAATTTAATTCCTTTGTATTCTGTCCATATTGTATATGGCTTCGCGTCCAGCATTAGAGAGCTTTTCCGAGGCTTGTACAGAGCGCGATTTGCACCGAAATGGTCAAATTGCACAGGAAGCAAGCCAGTCACAGGCTCGCCGCAGTGGTGTTGAGGAGGCATTGGGGAGAATCTGTTCAGCCGAGTCACCTTTTGGGAAACGCCTGAGTTGTAGGGGAATTGTGGGCGGCGGGTCAGAGGGCGAGAGGAGATAGGTAATTAAGATGATGATGGCTGTGTAAGTCACTCTCCTGGCGGCAAGTGGCAACTGAGTCGCAATCTGTTCTCACGCTCCTGAAGATGCCCTGCGATGGTTGCCAAACGTCTCTAGATCGCAAATCAGCTCTCATTTTTTCACCAAGCCTCCATGTTTACTACCTTAGCGTCGTATAAGTGTTTTTCAAACTCTTCATAAAATATACCCGACGTCCCTGGTGTCCGGGCGTGAGGTTCCTCCCTCCCGACGAGCTCGGTGCCCAGCGGATCATGCGAGAACGGCGCAACGGGACGCGGTGGCGACCTTCTGCGTCGGCCAGCGTCGCCCTCCCGTCCTCGCCGTCCTCCCGCCCCGCTCGCCATACCCACATCCTGTGCGGACACATCCATATGCTCGCCGCTCAGCCCATACTGCACGGACTACATCAACGAGTCGGGGAGTGTGTAAATTTATTCTCCCATATTTTGAATTCTCTCGTGAGACATTGGACAAATAACCAACGTTTCTAGCGATCCATAGTTTTTATTTGCCGTTTCCGTTATCACAATGTCCCCAATTCATCTTTACGCTTTTATCAGTCGTCTTTTCCGGTACAGTCCTTGTTCTACTTAACCTTCTCTCCAAGTTCATTGCCACGGTTCAAATTACACATATTGGCATATTTCCCATTTCCTGTTCATGAATTCTTAATTGCAGTCGCGCTTAGCAATTCTGCGCAAGGCGTTTATTTGTTCGCCCTCGCTGCCGTGCTTCATCTCCCCTCCTGTTAGGGCGGTGTATTAGTCGCGCAGCAATTGCATCTGCAATTATGCTGTGGGAAATGGATAGAACATGGTGGTAGTTCGGTAGGTGGGGCAGCAGCGTGGTAGCCTTGTGGTAGCTTTGTGGTAGCAGTTTAGTCGCGGTGTGGGAAAGGGAAGCTCGAGAAGGATTGGCCTGGAGGAGGTGCCTGCGGCGGGCCCAGCGCTGAGCCCCGTCCTCCAGGGAGGCTAACCTTACTCGGCCACATTGCCGCCGCCGTCATCACCGCTATTCACGCGGGGCTCTGGATTACCACGTTTCCCAGTTGTTTTGTAATGATTTAAAAGGTAGGTCGTTCCTTTATTCGCAAGAAAGAAATCTGTTATTTGCAATGCAGTCAGCATGACTTGGCTGCGTCGTGACATGATCACTTCAGATGGCTTTGCTCGCTCAACCTGGCTTGTACAGTCATCGGTTTGGAGATTCTGTGTCTAAGGATGGCACCGGAGAACGCGCCCGGTGTGGACGTGGGAAGGGCTGTGTAAGGCATGTTTGGTGTGGATATCGGGCATTAACTCAGCAGATGATAAAGACCACGTGTCTTTGGTAAACACAGGGCGTCATGTTGCCACCCGCGTGTTATTGGCGCTAGTAATCACTGGCGGATAACCTTGAGAGTGTAGGTTACGTCCCGCCGCCGCCGCCGCCGCCGCGCCTCGCAGCCACTGTCTCACCTCCTCAGGCGGCCATGTGAGGCCGTGACGGATTATCATGACGCGTTGCACAGGTAAGCCTACGGCAGTGCGGGTCAGGGTTCGGCGAGGCGGTTGCCATCGATACTCGGGGTCGCGGAAGCACAGGATTCTCAAGTGGGACATTACTCATCCAGATATTGTCACAGGTTTAGGTTCTTTCCATTTACTCCCATGCATTATTTTTATGAGAGTGATCGATTGTTTGTTTTTCTACAACCTTGTAGCAATTAATTGAATATATGCGCATCACCAGAAACAACGTGATGCGACGTGAACCCTCCGAGGTAACATGTATTTAGCAACAAACTCTCCTCAATGCTGTTTGAACAAGTGAGCGTTATTTGTTCATTAATTGTTTTAATAGAAACAGCGAAACATGAAGCCAAGTTATCGTGACTTTGTCGGCCTTAGCGGAGTTATGTTTTTAGAAGATTGTTTGGTCTGGGCAGGCTTTTAAAAGGGGGTTGTCTGTTTTACTAGTCGAGGGCTGTGGTCTGCCACAGCCTGCCTGCCACATGGTGGTGTGTATATCCAGTCGCAAGGTTCGGATACCGCCGCCAGCCGTCGTAGGTGGCGGCATAAAAAGCTGGCCGCCGTAGAGGTCTGTGTCATCGCGGCCGCACCTGCGCCGTGCTGCGTCCTGGAGCAGCCTTCGCCGTGGCTGCGAGGTGTCTTGGGTCACCTCCCCCGGGACCGAGTAATGGCCCGACGAGCCAGACGGCGGCAGGAACCTGCGGGGGCTGCGGGACACCGGAAATGCCTTTGTTGTAACGAGTCCTGCAGAGGAGAGGAGCGGACCGGCGCCACCCCGAGGCGGAAAATGAGGCTTCACTGGTAACTGAAGCTTTCCTTCGCGGTGCTGGGAGCCGACGCTGGCGGTCACGAATACCATCTCTTGCGTGCTGTGGGGGGGGGGGGGGGTCGAGCCGGGGCACTCCGCCTGACTCGCTGCTCTGAAGAGGGAGACAAAGGACAGCGTTAAAGTCGGATGCACCGAGCAAAGCACTGTACGGCGAGGAGTGTGTACGTGCCTCAGTGAATCTCCAGATAAGGGTGCGCGTCAGGGATAGGTCTACAGAAGATTGTTCATGTATACAACAGAGAATAAACAATCGGTGATTATACGGTTTCCTTGGCATTATTTGGCAGCAGCCTATTTAGTAAGGCACTGGCGACACAGAATTATAGCGTGTCCGAAGCAAGGGAAGGTTGTGAGACGAGAGAAATTCTTTCGAACACAGGAAATGAACCCCTTGACATGGTATCCAGGGAAAGGTGAGAAAATTATGATTTTTGTCAGGCCCTTCAGGCAGCCGGAGCTATTGGCAAGGGAGGAGTGGGGGGACCGGTCTCGAGGGAGTAATTGCAGCGCCTCCGCTTTTCTTTGGCAAGCGGAGGAGTAACCGCCGTGGCGTGAGCTGCCTCCGACGCGTGAGAATTTAAACGCCCGGGATGGACAAGGGCGATCGCAGGGCGGGAATTTCGCGCCATTATTCTCGTTTTATACTTCTCACGGTGACTTCCACTCGTGCCTTGGTCTCCCTCTTCTTCTTCAGCCCCCTCTCATTCTCACCTTTCTCTCCTTCCTTCTCTTTCTCCTCCTCCTCTCGCCTTCTTCCCCCCTCTCCTTCCTCCTCCCCCTCTCCCCTTTTCCTTCCTTCCTCCTCCCCTCTCTCCTTTTCCTTCCTTCCTTCCTGCTCCTCTTCATCCCAACCTCTCTCCTCCTCCTCTTCTTCTTCCCCTTCCTCCTCCTCCTCCTCCTCCTCCTCCTCCTCCTCCTCCTCCTCCTCCTCCTCCTCCTCCTCCTCCTCCTCCTCCTCCTCCCCTTCCTCTCCCTTTCGGCCCTCCTCTTCCCCTCTCCCCCTCCTCCCCTTCCTCTTACTTTCCTCTCCCTTTCTCCCCCCACCCTCAGACCCACCTCCTCCCGTCTCGCCCTCGTCTTCCTCTCTTTCCGTCCCTTTCCCCTCACGTGCCCGGCCAGGTGTGGACGCCTCACGTGCTGCCCGTCGAGGAGTGGTCCCGAGCCGCCCCTGCAATACTGATGCCTCGTTTGGTTATGACGAAGGTGACCAAGGGCGAGGCGGTTGAAGGTCAGACGGGCCTGCACGTGCTGCTACCTGTGTGCTGCCGGCAGGGCTTGCGGTCTCGGTTTCGTTGTCGGCGAAGTCTGCTCGTCGCGTGGATGCTGGGGTGGGGGGTGGGGGGGTTTATTGGCCGAGTCAGAATTTATGTGGCTGTTTTTTGGGGGGGGCGGGGGATGTTTTATTATTATTAATTCTTGGAAGATTTGTCTTCTGACCCATTTTTTTTTTTACTTTATTTTATTGTTGTTATTTTTATTTTTTATGCCGATTTACTCACGTTCTGTTCTCTTTCTTTCCAGGTAAGTGTTGCGGAGGTGGCGTGCCGGGCGTTGTGGTGAGACCGTAGCGTGTTCTTGGTTATCCACGCCAGATTATAGCTTCGAAATTGTTGCCTAGAAGTATTTCCGCGTGATTAGCGTCTTCGGCGACGGCATTTGTGTTTCCGTAATGCTGTTGCTGTGGGGCTGTAGACGAGCGGGTGCTTATTCAGTGCATGTGTGTTTAATGGCGCTTATTTCTCGGTATGGTTTCAGTTCAGACTCTCGGGTATTGCGCGTCCTGCCACACCTCCTCCCCCCCCCTGAAGATAAAGAACTTGATTGAACCCCTTTTTATTTATTTATATTTGTCTCACAACCTCCATCCACTCCCAAGGTCGCTCCGGCAACCATTAACGAACCCTCCCCTCCCCCCTCCCTCCCCCTTCCTTCCCCCTTCCCTGACCCTCGCAACCATTCATTCGTTTATTCCACGGACGTCGGTCGCTCGCCCGCCCCGGCCGCGAGTCTCGTCCGCATGGAACCGACACCGCTTTTCCGGCATCTCTCTCGGCGACTGCGGGCGGAGGAAGGACTGGATTCTGGCTCGATTTACATAGGACGACTGGCAGTGGGGTGGGTGGGGTAGGGGGGCAGGGGGCATGGGGGTAAGGGGGTAAGGGGGCAGGGCATGGGTAAGGCGGAGGATAGGGTGTGGGTAGGGTTAGGGGTTAAGTGGAGGTGTAAGGCGGAGGGTAGGGTAGGGGTAGGGAGAGGTGTAGGGGTAGGAGGAAGGGCAGGGGTTAGGGAAAGGTGTAGGGGCAGGGGGTAGGGAGAGGTGTAGGGGCAGGAGGAAGGGCAGGGGGTAGGGAGAGGTGTAGGGGCAGGAGGCAGGGCAGGGGGTAGGGAGAGGTGTAGGGGCAGGGGGTAGGGAGAGGTGTAGGGGCAGGAGGAAGGGCAGGGGGTAGGGAGAGGTGTAGGGGCAGGAGGCAGGGCAGGGGGTAGGGAGAGGTGTAGGGGCAGGGGGTAGGGAGAGGTGTAGGGGCAGGAGGAAGGGCAGAGGGTAGGGAGAGGTGTAGGGGCAGGGGGGTAGGGAGAGGTGTAGGGGCAGGAGGAAGGGCAGGGGGTAGGGAGAGGTGTAGGGGCAGGAGGAAGGGCAGGGGGTAGGGAGAGGTGTAGGGGCAGGAGGAAGGGCAGGGGGTAGGGAGAGGTGTAGGGGCAGGAGGAAGGGCAGGGGGTAGGGAGAGGTGTAGGGGCAGGGGGTAGGGAGAGGTGTAGGGGCAGGAGGAAGGGCAGGGGGTAGGGAGAGGTGTAGGGGCTGGAGGCAGGGCAGGGGGTAGGGAGAGGTGTAGGGGCAGGGGGTAGGGAGAGGTGTAGGGGCAGGAGGAAGGGCAGAGGGTAGGGAGAGGTGTAGGGGCAGGAGGAAGGGCAGGGGGTAGGGAGAGGTGTAGGGGCAGGAGGCAGGGCAGGGGGTAGGGAGAGGTGTAGGGGCAGGGGGTAGGGAGAGGTGTAGGGGCAGGAGGAAGGGCAGGGGGTAGGGAGAGGTGTAGGGGCAGGAGGCAGGGCAGGGGGTAGGGAGAGGTGTAGGGGCAGGGGGTAGGGAGAGGTGTAGGGGCAGGAGGAAGGGCAGAGGGTAGGGAGAGGTGTAGGGGCAGGGGGGTAGGGAGAGGTGTAGGGGCAGGAGGAAGGGCAGAGGGTAGGGAGAGGTGTAGGGGCAGGAGGAAGGGCAGGAGGAAGGGCAGAGGGTAGGGAGAGGTGTAGGGGCAGGGGGGTAGGGAGAGGTGTAGGGGCAGGAGGAAGGGCAGGGGGTAGGGAGAGGTGTAGGGGCAGGGGGTATAGGGAGAGGCGTAGGGGCAGGAGGTGTAGGGGTTTGGTGGTGGCACTGGCTTTGATCTGGGTTGAGGGGGCCTTCGCGGCTGGGATTGTGGACTTCCAGGGCGCTTGGGGTTGGAGGCGGCGCTGGTTGGCCTCAAGGGATGTAGGACGGCGGGATCAAGGCTGCATGGGGCCTCTGTGCATTTGTTTATGTATTTATTTCTTTATTTTATCTTATCTTATCTTATCTATCTAAATTTCGTTGTGTATACGCCTTGACATGTGTAGAAGAATGATGATTCGTAAGCGCGTTTGATTGTATACCATATCAAAAAACTAAAGGATAAAAAGGGAGAAAAAAAATGTGGAAAATTAGTTGAGAAAAAAAATGGTCTGTGTCCTGGAGGTTTTCTCCAGTATCTCAGTGTCATCTGCAGGAATCGGGATTTTTTTTTCGTTTATCGGGGCGAAGACGCTATCGGCTCTCGGTTTATAAGGCAGTCGGCGATGATTATTTGAAATGCAACGATCTGATTCGGACACGTTTTTGACGCGGGCCGCTCATCGCTAACCTTTCAAGCTCTATCCGCGCTTCTGGGAGAGAAAGGAACAATGATCCAAGTATAGACGCCGTGTGAGTGAGTTGAAAGCCAGGTCTCGCGCGAACACCGGCGTTGGCTTCGAATTGCGCGGGACTTGTTTTTTTGAGTCGGGAGAGGGGGGGGGGGGTGCGTCGTGCCTCGGACAGACAGGTCACGTTTGGGGGAAGAGCGGCTGTGCGAGCGACTGACGCGCGGCTGACACACGGATGATTTTTGTTGTTTTGGACTCGAGGAGGAGATGAGCGCGGTCTTTGATTCGCCGAGATCGCGGGTCGTGTTGGTGCATAATGGCGGGCAGCTGAGGTCGTAAGGAACCCATACTTAGCATATTTTTTACGTGATGGCCATCATGTGTCTCGCCTGGCTGATACGTCCCCCAGATTCCTTCGCCAGGCGGAGGTGGAGTCCGCGTGCACTTGGCGGCGGTAGAAACGGCCGGGCGTGCACTGGCCAAGGGGAATGCTTATTTGCTCTTGAGCGACGACACTGCTGGCCCAGACCTGCTCTTGGCCCGGGCCGCCTCTCTCGCGGGGCTCGGGTGGCCTCGCCAATTTAGAGTTGAATTTGGGTGCTTTCGAAGTCGGGCGTTGGTTGTATGCCCTGGCCAGAAGGCAAAACCAGCATCAGCGCTAACACGCAAGCAAAATTTATGTATGCCATGTTTTGCTGCTCATCCGTAAACTAAAAAAATGAATCGTGTATAAAAGAAATTTACCAAGGGCATCTTTTCTATCTCTTGTGTATAGATCCCACTGAGAGAAATGAGAGCCAGCTCAAAATTTGTGTATTTATAAGCATTTTGGAAAGATTATACGCTTTATACTTTGTATCATTAAACAATCAGCATTTTTCTGCTCAGCATCTTCCTGCCTCATTCCATTTTGTGTGCCACGCTATCGACAGGTTTACTGTGCTGCTCTGAATTGCTTTCCCGGCGGTTAACCTTCGGTGAAATGTTTGTTCAAATTTTATAACGGTACTTGATCGTGGTTGCAGATTCTCGTTGGATTTTTAGTACCGAACGATAACTCCGCCGCGGGAGACGGCGGCGGAAGGTGATTGTGTTGTGCCGGGCTGGCGGCCGCACGAGCCTGCCATCTCCATTTTCTCAGATTTGTTTTTCGTTTTGCTCTTTCTTCGCATTGTGCTGCCTGGTGCAGCCTTGTGCATGAATGTCAAACAGCTCTCGTAAAGGTGGGATACATATTTGAAGCTGAGAACGCCGTCGTACGATTCTTTTTTGCGGGCGCCGGCAGCACCGAGATGCGGATAAGATCATGTTCCCAGTCCTATAAAGTGTGGATTTCGCCCAACGTTCGAGGCAACATTCTTGTAAAAATGTAAAGATGGCTAATGCAGCAGGAGGGGACAGGATGTGGAACATCACAGGAAGGGAGAACAAAGCACAAAAGGAAGACAGCGTGATGTGCTATGTCTATTTGCCACCTGCTGACTGGTCCGTAAGGGCACAAGTCAGAGGCTGAGGCAAGGGCAATTCGTCCTTAATAACACTCTGCAATAGACTCTCCCTTGTATTCGCCCGACCCGAGCGGATTCCAAGGCGCGAAGGAGGTGGTCGGGCGCCGTGAAATTTCAAATATTATTCCACGAGGCGACATCCGCACGGAGCCGCACGAGGCCGCCTTGTGTGGACGCAGATGCAGTAAGGACTGTCTTTCTGGTTCACCTTCTCGAGAAAGTCGTTTGGAAAGTCGAACCAGATTTCCATTAAGGCAGCCCCAACTCCACGCAAAATAAATCAGGAAAGGGGAAAAGGTCATGCCCTTGCATTCATTTTCGTATTATTATTGTGTGAGGACGTGACGTGCAGCGCAAAAGGAGATCGGGCCACGGCTGGGGCGTCCGTTCTTCGACCAGATAGCGTGGGGCGGCCGTCCTTCGACCACGGGGCCTTCTGCGGGAACTCCTGCCCTTCGAGGAGGTCGAAGGGACGGCCAAAAAGGGAAGGCTTGAAGGCAGGTTATCAGCGCTGAGAGGAAGGTCGGCATGTCGCGGCACTGACCCGAATTTCCCACTCGCCCCCATCAAAGGCTTAGACGCAGGGGTTGGGGAGAGGGAGAGGGAGAGGGAGAGGGAGAGGGAGAGGGAGAGGGAGAGGGAGAGGGTGTGGGAGAGGGAGAGGGAGAGGGAGAAGGGAGAGGGAGAGGGAGAGGAGAGAGGAGGGTGTGGGAGAGGGAGAGAGGAGAGAGGAGAGGGAGAGGGAGAGGGTGAGAGGGAGAGAGAGGGTGGGGAGAATTGTGGGAGAGAGGGTGGGAGAGGGAGTGGGAGTGGGAGAGTGGGAGTGGGAGAGTGGGAGTGGGAGAGAGGGAGAGGGAGAGAGGGTGTGGGAGAGGGAGAGGGAGTGGTAGAGGGAGAGGGAGAGGGAGAGGGAGAGGAGTGTGGGAGGGAGAGGTGTGGGAGAAATTGTGGGAGAGGGAGAGAGGAGAGGGAGAGGAGAGAGAGTGGGAAGGAAGAGGGAGAGGGAGAGAGATGGAGAGTGGAGAGAGAGTGGGAGTGAAGGGAGAGGGAGAGGGTGAGGGTGTGGGAGAGCGAGAGGGAACGGGAGAGGGAACGGGAGAGGGAGAGGGAGTGGGAGAGTGGAAGTGTGAGTTGGAGTGTGAGTATGAGTGAGCGTTAGTGAGTGTGTGTACATATATATGTATATATAAATGTGTATATATATGTATATACATGTATATTTGTATGTGTGTGTGTATATATATGTATATACATGTATATTTGTATATATTGTGTATATGTGTATATATGTATATATATATATGCATATGTGTATATATGTATATATATATGCATATGTGTATATATGTATGTATATATGTATATATATGTATATATGTATGTATATATATATGTATATATGTATGTGTATATATGTATATATATGTATATATGAGTATATATGTATATAAATGTATATATATTAATATATGTATATGTCTATATATGTCTATATATGTCTATATATGTCTATATATGTCTATATATATATATATATATATATATATATATATATATATATATATATATATGTATGTATGTATGTATGTATGTATGTATGTATGTATGTATGTATAAAGTTTGTGTAGTGTGTGTGTGTGTGTGTGTGTGTGTGTGTGTGTGTGTGTGTGTGTGTGTGTGTGTGTGTATACATACATATATATATATATGTATATATATATATATATATATATATATATATATATATATATACACACGTGTGTGTGTGTGTGTGTGTGTGTGCGTGTGTGTGTGCGTGTGTGTGAGTGTGTGTCTGTGTCTGTGTGTGTGTCTGTGTGTGTATGTGTGTGTGTGTGTGTGTGTCTGTGTCTGCGTGTGTGTGTCTGTGTGTGTGTGCGTGTGTGTGTCTGTGTGTGTCTGTCTGTGTCTGTGTGTGTGTGTCTGTCTGTGTGTCTGTCTGTGTGTCTGTCTGTGTGTCTGTCTGTGTGTCTGTCTGTGTGTGTGTGTGTGTGTGTGTGTGTGTGTGTGTGTGTGTGTGTGTGTGTGTGTGTGTGTGTGTGTGTGTGTCTGTGTGTGTGTGTGTGTATGTGTGTGTGTGTGTGTGTGTGTTTATATGTATGTATATGTGTGTATGTGTATGCATATATGTATATGTGAATATGTGTGTGTATATATGCATGCGTGTATATGTGTATGTATATATGTATGTGTGTATGTATATATGTTTATGTGTGCATGCCTTTTCCCACGTGTCTGCCCATCCATCTCTATTACTGTTTGTCTGTCTCCCAGTGTATACGTGCGTGATAATTAAACAGTCATCAATGTTGCTGTTATTGCTTTCATGTTGCTAAGGGCGGAGGGTTATTTTCGTCTTGGATCACACGAAGGCTGTCAACACAAATACTCAGCGCTGAACGCAGGTTTACCGTTGTCCAGCTGGGGACTGTTGTCGGCCCTGACTCGAGGCGGGTAAGTAGCGCGAGACCCAGTTCGTCCGTCAGAGGCGAGGTTTACCCTTGTCTGTGTAACGGTACTGCCTTCACGTGGCACGGTGCCACATCTGCGGGGATACGTGGCGGCGACCGAAAAACGTTGCCGATAGACGCAGGTGTTCTTTCCCCGACGTCTCCACGAGGAGGCCGGAAGGCGAGAGGGCGAGAGGGCGAGAGAGAGGGAAAGAGAGAGCCGCGAGAGGACGAGAGAGAGGGAAAGAGAGAGCCGCGTCCGGGCGATGGGCTTAGCGATGTGAGAGCGTTTTATTACAGCCGATTGCCTGTTTTTGCGGACTTTGGTCACGCAGGGAGAGCACGGGGCGTGGCGGTGGGCGGAGGTTGAGTTGGTTGGAGTTATGCTTCACTATCTCTGTTTTCTTACTTAGTTATTTACTTTTGTGTGTTCATCGCCATCGTCGGTGTTGTTCATGCTTGTCGTTTTAGCGATTTAATGTTCCCTTAATTGGATGCTTGCCGTCTTAAAGTTTCATATAAAGAAATGCGATGCTCGCCGCAGCGGAACGAGCCGAGAGAAACTCCCCTCGTGACGCGAACTGCTACTTTCAGACTTTTATTGCAAAATCCTGAGCATGGCAGTTTGCAGCGGCGACCACGTGCCTGGCCGGAGGTGAGTTCTGCGATGACACGTGCTCGCTTTTGTTTACATTCGACCCGGCGCAGACCAAACACTGCCGACAATACAAATATACAGAGAGATATGCACAAGTCAAAATGTTTATTCAGTAAGATACAACACCTGACGGGGCCATCTTGTTCTAAATGAATGGACCAAAACGCGTGTCTGGGCCCAAAATCTGCGCTGGTGGTGCCATCACTGCGTTGGGTGCCTGGTGTTTTTTCTCGCCCGACTCCTCCGCGCCGGGAGTTTTTGATGCTTATGTAACTCGTATCATGCCTTTGTATATCAACAGAGCAAGACTTTGGTTAATAAAGATAAGATAGGAGGTTTAGTAAATGATATAAATACATAAGAAGTTCTTTTTTTTGTCAGGGAGAGATTATATGATACAAGAGGCAACGTTGATAGATTTCCGAGTTGCTTCGGACACGATGAACATCATGCGAGTTACAACATAGTCAATGCACGCAAGTTAGAACGAGAGACGGCGAGGAAAAAATCTAAACACAAAGTCTTTGATAAGTGAGCGAATGACGTAGAAAGGCATAAGCCATGATAACAGACCGAGCGCAGATCTGACGTGAACTGCAGTGTAGAGTGCGTAGGGGCGGCGGCTCGGTGTCACTTTACAGCAGGCGAGGAAGTCGAGGTGGAAGAGGAACGACTTCCGCGGCGCCTCCTCACGCCGTCGCCAGCGCCGACCTCGCCAGGGATGGCAGTGTCCTTCGCGGGGGACCCTGGGCCGCCATGCACGCGGACGGTGCTGTGCTTGGCGGGGCGGGGCGGGATGTCGGCGGGCGATACTTTCGCCGTTTTCGCACGTGGCGCTGGATCAGTTACGTAAGGTAGACTTTCTCATGCTTAAGGTGCGATCGTAGTCGTGCTCAGTGCACACGAACTTGCATGTATGTGCTGATGTGCAGGTGGAAGGAAGCAGATAAACTAATTTTAGTTATTATAATGTAGTTGTATTATAAAATTATGACTTGTATTTCACGCATGATGGGAATTTACTTAAATATTTCTTGCCAAAAGTAAGGATGCAGGACAGCAGAAGAAAATGCCGTATTTTAGAATATATGAAATCTCAAGTCAGTAACACTCACAGTATGTTAACTTAATAAGGTAACAGTTTCCTTACATGATTGTCCTTAGTGCCATGTTTTTTCCCCCATGACACTCAAGGTTTACTTCTTTCTCTAGAAGCGGAAGTAGACTGAATTTAAGCGATTCGTCCAAGTGCTGCGTCGGGTTATTAGCCATCGCTGACCCTGGCATGAATGGGCAGGCCGAAGAGTCCTCCTGAATGGCGACCCAGCGCTCCCTACGCTACAAGTGTACGATAAGACAGCGCTACTCGGCGGGGCTTTGCATTCGTTATCAGCACGCGAGTAAAAGGCGAATTTTTGGCTGCACCTCAAATCCACTACAGCGCTGGAATAAGGGGGGCGGAGGGGGGGTGGGGGAGTGATAAGGAAAGTTTGGTTCGCACTCGAGGAGGGCGACGTGACGTCCTCTCCTTCAGGATGCCGAGAAACGAAGGGGAAACGTAACGTCCGTCCGGTTGGGGTTTTGTGTCCGGTGTGTGTTACGTGACCGTCGGAATCCGATGCCCAGAATGCTTTGGAATGAGTTGGTGTTGGGAAAGACGGACTAGGTGTTCGGGGGCGTGTATGGAAGAGAAGGTTGCTCACGTGGTCGGAAAGGATGTCGGTTTGCCGGATTGTCTTATTGCATGAATGGTTGCGCGTTGATTCCAAGGGTAAGCTTTCGAATCCCGAGTCACAAGAGGCCGGAGGCGGTTTCCGTGACTCGTGGGAGGCCGCTCTCCGATCGCGAGCCCGAACCGATTGAGCTTGGTGGCCTAAGCCGCGTCACGGAAGATGTCCGTGTAACTGCCCTGGGGACATGTTTGTTATTAGCTCCGTGACACCTGGCTAAGTAGGAGTGGCACCGGGTTGGCACTCGGAGTACTCGCGTCGATCTCGCGGCACGTCCTGGAGCTTAATTTGAGCGGACTTGCCAGATGTGAGCCGCGAAGGGAGTTCAGGGCGCGAGAACACTCGCATCACTCGTTACGAAGTGCATTGGGGAGACTTGGCAGGAAAGGGACGGTGATTGCAGGCTGAATTGTCATCCGAGATTTTCTTGAATTATTTTCGTCGAGCCTTGTTGGGAAGTATTGGTATTAGTGGCTGAGTATCAATTCATATACAGTCTATATCACTTTCATAAGTCCTGGTTTAGCATTGTCACGAGTTTCGGTGCATCGTAGTACTAGTTAACGCCGCAGCTTGCGTATGTTACCCATTAAATTTTACCTTGCGGGGTCAGGCATGCCAGGATTCAAAAGGAGCGTCTCAAGAGAATCCAGAAGGCGAAGGACACTAACATAGCAAAGCTCAGCAGGGCAGTCCCGCTAGAAGTAGTTCTGAAAAATCCCAGCCGCTTTTCCTAAAACACGTTAACGGATCCCTGTGTCTAAGAATCATAGATATTTGCAAAATGCCACAATGTGTGACTG
>NC_091557.1:11402104-11404604 GCF_042767895.1 Penaeus vannamei | reverse complement strand
CTTTGATGGAATAATACTTTTTGTAATTAATTGACAAGTGAATGAAATGAAGATGATTGGAAATATGTTTGTTTCTTTGTAATTGTTACAGAAATTATGTTTACTGATTTAAGTTGATTGTCCCATATTTGAAAGTTGACATATATTTAAATTTTTCATATATGGAAATGCAGATTGAAAATGTAATGTTTGAGACAATTAAACTTGGTAGGTTATATATTTTTATACGTAATTTTGTCCGGGGGCATATTTTTCAGTCTTTGCTGGTATAAAAAGTAATTCATGTGATATATGTGGTGTCTTGTTGAAATTCTCAAATTCCTTTGATGGAAGAACTTCATAGCTGCCTGTAAAGGATGAGATGCATTTATTGTGTGTATATTACACATACAAATAAAATTCTGAATTGTGTATAATCATAATTTTATCTAAAATGCAGAGATCCTAGAGAACACAGAAGGAGCAGGGCTGAAAGTGTAGAGCGTGTAAGCCAAAGAGATACAGGAGAATCTCGACGGAACCCAGATTCAGTTAGAAGACGATCTGCTCGCCACCGTAACTACCTCTCGCGCAACCAGCTTCATCAGCCACTTGATCTTCCTGATGGTTTTGGTAGGTATCTATGTCCATTTTTAAAAATAGTTGCTGTACGAAGTCCAAGCTTAAAAAGTAAAGTTCTCCAAAGTAAGGCAAATCTTAAGAAAATAAGTTATAGCAAAGAAAAGTTTTGTTATATTAATTTCTGAAGATTAAAAGATAAAAGCTCCTTGCTGTGAATTAACCTGATAATCATAATTTGGAATATTCATGTTGAAATATATAATTATACACTTATTTAAGCATATGCCAAGAACATGAATAAGGTAACTCAAACAATCCTATACATTAATGTGTAGATAGAATAAAAGAATTAATTACTTTGTAAGAGTTAGTTAACAATGTTTCAAAAGACAGTTATATTATTTGAATGTTAGGGATTACACTTTTTTAGTACATAAAAATGGTAAATGAGTTAAATGATATAAGAATTTTGATATAGGGTGCCTTCCATTTCTGCTGAAGAGAAGGTGAGAATAATTATTTTTTGCATTATTCATGGATGTGACAGTTTTGGTTCTGGGTTTCAAATGAGGTTGCTTGCTTCTACACAAATGTTATGGTCATGAAAACAATTTGTAGGGGCCTTCTGAACCAAAGATCCTTTTTCTTGTTACTGCTTAATTTATTGCTTATTATTTAATGTCTTGATGTGCTTATCAATTTCCCCAGAAATGAGAACAACACAGCAAGGACAAGTGTACTACTACAACATTCACACTGGTACTTCCACGTGGCATGATCCAAGAGTACCCCGAGATTTAGGAGATATAAACATTGATGAACTGGAGCCACTCCCGAGAGGATGGGAACTCAGACACACTCCAAGTGGCAGGCCATATTTCTTAGACCACAGCAATCGTACGACACAGTTCACCGATCCCAGGCTTTCTAACAGTCATATTCTCAATAATATACTCAGGTGAGTAGTGACGTAAAAAAACTATTTTGTATGAAAGATTGTAGTTCTTGGTTCGCATGTAAAAAAGATGATACTTTTTTGGTTTCTAACCTCTTTTTTCCTTGTCCTTTTTCAGGAATCGCAGTGAAGGGAGCAATCGATCTAGTATAATTGAAAGTGGAAGTGGCAGTGACCCCAGAATTAGTTCACAGACTGAGAGTCCTCCAGTCTCTTCCACTAGTGTCTCAAATAATAGAAGTAATAGTTCCTCTAACAGTAGAAGAAATAGCTCATCCAGAAGTAGAGGGCCCTCGCCAGAAGCCAACTCAGCAATGGACGCTATTTCAAGTGCTTTGCCTAGTACTGAAGAACACAATAATTCACTTATCAATGGTACTCAAGTTTCAACAAGTGTTGTGCCTACAAGTGTTAGTAATACTAGTAATATAAGCAGTGAAGGAAGTGGTTTAAGCAGTAGTTTAAATAGTAGTATGAACACTACTGTCAATACCAGTAACACTAGTAACCCTGTGGTGTTGCAGAACAACAGCACAAACTTACAAATAAGTAGTAACAATAATACTCCTGGATCCAAGGATCCAGCTGTGATAGACCTTGAAGGTGATTGTCTCCCAAAATATAAGCGAGATTTAGTGGCAAAAATGAAGGTTTTAAGGGCAGAATTACAGTGCCTCCAGCCACAGAGTGGGCACTGTCGTTTGGACATACCACGTGGCGAAATCTTTGAGGAATCTTATAGACAAATCATGAAGATGCGGCCAAAAGATTTACGAAAAAGATTAATGGTGAAGTTCAAAGGTGAAGAAGGACTTGATTATGGTGGAGTTGCTCGGGAATGGTTGTACCTGTTGTCCCACGAAATGCTCAATCCATACTATGGACTTTTCCAGTATTCCAGGGATGACATTTACACACTTCAGATCAATGCAGACTCAAGTGTGAATCCAGTGAGTATACCTAATTGTTATATTATGTAGAACT
>NC_091557.1:11392104-11397104 GCF_042767895.1 Penaeus vannamei | reverse complement strand
AAAGTTTTCATAGAGGTCATTTTTTGTAGATATTTCATCACATTATCATGATTGACATGTGCTGAAGCTGCCATTTGATAGATAATATAACTGGATGTTTCAAGAATTCACATTTATCAATAAAAATATCTATATCTATACTCAGTAATTGTTCCACACCACTACAGACATTCCTTGATCATTCTTAATTTGTTGTGATGAAATTTATTGTTGCTGATTCATTCCTGAGAAGCTTATTATTAATTTATTTATAAATGTATAGTGAAGTACTGTTTGTAATTCTTAGATTATGGTTGAATAAAAATAAACACAAACACAGAAAATATCCCCTTGTGCCCAAATATATTTACTCTCATGTTTACCAGAAACTTAAGACATATTTTTGTAACCTGTTTGTCACTGATATATTGTAACATAATAATCACATTTGAAATCATGGTTTGCCTGTTTCAAGATCTGCTGTATTTAGAATCAGACATTTTAGCTCGATAAATTATAGGCATATATTTTGAACCATCTGAAGATGGTGTATGAACATGCAATTTCTTTGCCTGTATAACATTTCAGCCACAGGTTAGTAATTTTGTAATTTTAAAGCTGAAGTCAATCAAAATGTCCCATTTTATATTTTCCCAGGCATGTGTAAGTGTTTTCCTATACAGAACACCCACATTGATTATGTAAGTAGTAATCATGTGATAGAAAATAACTGTTATAACCAAGCTTTGAATTAAAATTGATGTGATCATGAAGAAAGTGAAATTTCCACTTAGACGTAATTATATTGTAAATGAAGATTGCTTTATACAGCTAAAGTGTAAAGAAGCACAAATAAGAATTTACATATCCTCTAACTTCTCAGGACATCAGCGTTTCTGTTTGTATACCTTAAAGATGCCTTTATTTTATTGCAACCCTCTTCCTCCTTTCATAATGTGATTTTCATGACCCCATGCAGTACATGAAGTAACCATGTGTAGTGTACATTATCATGCAGGAACATCATATTGATTTGTTTAAGAGACATCCATTTAGGTTTTATGTGTGACTAGTATTTTGTTGTGCACTTCTATGATACAGCAAAAAGGGAGATATCCATGATATTCAGGATAATAGGTGTGGCAGGCAGCCAGTCATGTAATTAGTTGTGCTATTAAGAGAATATTTAGGATTTGTAATAAATTTGTAAATGATTTCATGTTTGATTTATACCTCCTGCATCAGGAACATTGAATATCATTAAGTGCTGACAATCAGATAATTGTCTTTAAAGCTTACGTTTACTTGTTCAGCCATGAGACTATAGGTGACAATTGAAAAAACAGTAAATACAACTTATTGTATAATATTAGAAATGCAAATGAAAGCAGTAAAATATAAATTGCAGTATTTATTCACTTGTATTCCTCTTTCAGTACTGCAATACTAATTAATTTTACAAAGCATAGATGTTGAATGAGATTTAGATTTCATCAGTATTTCCAAATATAAAAATTTTGCTCATAAATATTGTAAGCCTTTTTTAATTATGCATGCAGTACAAAACTAATGCAAGATTACTTTGGATAGTACATAAAACCATAAACCGTTTAATTCATATATGATTTTTTAAGTACACAAAAAAAGCTTATGCCCATTCTAAATATTGGTACAATACATTATTCATGATTATTTATGAATTCATCATAAACTATCATTTCCTAAAGTTGCATAAGAGGTAGACATTACAAGACAACCAAATTTATTAAAGCAGATGACATGTAGGACCAGTATTTATTCACCTGTGCACTAATAATTACCATGTAGAAAGTATGGGATGTCTTACTTACAAGTCTATATTTTCAACTAGAGGTGTAGTTTGTCTATCTAAAGACTTGCCATAGATTATTTACTACAGATCTTCGACCCCAATCCAATGCCCTTTGGTATCATAGGGCAAACTTTGGAGATGGACCCCCCAATCCCTTGCCCGTTGTTGTCGTGGGGGGGCTTGTGAGACGGAGACTGAGACCCAATGCAGGGATCTCCCCTGTCTAGGGCCTCAGCCCTCAACTCAACTAATTTTGCATGGTCTTTTCCCCCTCCAGCTTTTTGTTTCCGTTTCTTCTCAAATCCCTTCTACTATCTACTTCCCAAGGTGTAAGAGCCGTGCTGAAACGATGAAAGGCTGACCTTATGCCAGTCCTGAACGGCCTGCGGGAACCATGGGCACGGTAGTCCTGATTTAGTTGTCTAGCCCTTCCTCCCGTACAGGGCACTGGGGGCCAAACAGTTTATTTCCCTTTACATAATCAAGGCTTCCCATGGCCAGTAATGAAGATGTAATACCCCTATTAGGGGCAATGAGGCTTGCCCCTTCATCAAATAGCCCCACCGGCTCCCCGACCCCAGGCTCTCCTTTGACCACGACTCCAAACGCTGAAACTATTACCCGCTCCTCAATGCCTACTAGTGCATTACCCACCCAAGCAGAAACTCAATCTCCAGAAGACATTCTTACTCTCCCAACTTCCTCAAATTCATCAACTCTACTTCTACAACCTTCTTCATCAAACACCCCAACCTCCCTTATTACTACCTTACAGCCTTATTCTCCATCTCTCCGTAATACTACCTCCCTCAATAATACTCCCTCTTCCACACGCCCCCGTCCTTCTACCACCACCAACCCTACAAATATCTTAACTACTCTATTTAGCCCAGCTAAATGGGACCAATTTTTCGTGACCCCCCTACAGCTCCTTACTCAGGCAACACTTCTCTTTCAACAATGTCTCCAAAAACATATAGGCAGAGTCCCTTTCCGTACCCAACGCGATCGCTCCCGTCTTGTAACAGTCAGATCTGAAGCTGAAGCTATAGCATTATCAAAACTTGCTGATCTCTCTGGCAACCCCATCCCTGTAGAGCCTCACCCAACTCTTAATACTTGTACCGGAACTGTCTCTATCTCCCCAGCAAACTGCCCAGTCGATATCAGTACATTGCTAATTCATTCCTCCTAGAGGTCATCGAAAGAAACCCACCAACATTGCCAAAATTACTTTCAGTACACATGACCTTCCCATTCGTATCTACATTGGTGGACAATCCCTCCCTGTTCAACCATACCAACCTCCTCCCCGTCAATGTCAAAATTGTTGGCGATTTGGACATCCTGCCAAACACTGCCGCTCCACAGACCGATGCCCCCTCTGTGCCCAACCTGGTCATAACAGATCAAACTGCCCTGCACAAACACGCACATGTGCTAACTGCGGCGGCCCCCATAATGTATTTTATAGAGGCTGTCCCACTTACAAGTTCGAGTCTGAGGTAGCAGCTCTCAGATACAAAAATGGTCTCACTCTACGTGAAGCCAGACAGGAAGCACGCCGACAAGGTTTCTCTTATACTCCCTACTCCAATAATGCCGCTCGCTCTGCCCCTCCCCCTCCACCTCAAGATGTTCCTACACCCTCCTCTTTACCTACTTACTTGCCCACTTCCACCACTTCCACGTCTACATTCAACCTACCCCAGTCAAAATCTTATGCCACTCCATATCGACACCCCAATCTCAACCACAGCTCCAATCTCAACTACAGCCCCAACACCATCCCCTCTCCTTCCCCGCACTACCTGCAGTAGACAGACAAAACATTCCACCCCTTCTACCCCTACCACACACTCACCTCCACCTACCTTTAGCTTTACTCCTCAGACACCAGTCTCTTCTTCCCCCCCTCATAAGAAAACCTTTGTCCCACAAAACTCTCCAGCAAACTCCACTGCAGAGACTGTGGAAACCTTCAAAGCTATATGCTTGAAACACAAAATTCCATAACTCATGTTCCCTCCCCACTTGAAGTGATTGCTGATACCCATACCCCTCCTACTCATATTCCCCCCAACATCCCTTCCTCCTCCTCCTCCCTCTCAACATAACCTAAACCTCTCAATTCCGTCCACCACCGATATCCATCCTCCTGAAATCCATCCCCCTCTTACTCATAGCACCCCTGCAGCCCTTCCTCCTAATCCCTCCCAAGACAACACATCCCCTTCAACTCCAACTATCCATCCTCCTACGACTAATATTCCCCCCACATCACTTCCTCCTACTCCCTCCCAATACAACCCACCCCCTTCAACTCCAACTATACGCACATTCTCCCTCCCTCCATCCCCTCTAATCTTTCCACTCCCTCCCGGATACACACGGGAATCACACATGTCACAACACCCCCTAGCTCCTTCCTCCCAGATTTCCCAACACATACCGGCGCTTTCACTCACAAAATAACTAACATATAGCTCTCCTACATTGGAATATTCGCAGACCAGACCTACGTCATATCCTTGCTTCTTATAACAACCTGTTCTCCTTCCTCAGATGCATAAATATCCTTCACTTGATCTAATTCCCTAACCTAAATCACCATAACCCTTTCCCTCATCAACACCCTTACCCATCTTCAATTTTCCATTACTCTAGATAGTTGATGCATAGCAACTATTACCTGACATCACCCTTTACTATACTTGCCTATAGTGCTATATGACCTTAGATGTCCAGCACTTTTATTTTGCTTTTAACCATTAACCATTTGGAGACAGAGACTGAGGCTCAGTGTAGGGGATGACCCTTACCTTGGACCTGAGCCCTTGCCTCAACTAATTTTGCATGTTTTTTTCTTCTCTACCTTTCTTTATCCCCTATTTCTGTCCACATCCTAAAGTTGGAGAGGCAGATCAGTACAGTACAGATCTTGAATGTTCAATAGGTAAGTACAAATCTTTGATGTAAGATGCATGATCATCTGCATGGGTAAAAAGCAATATTCACAAAAAAGGAAGATCTCTGCTAGGTTACTTGCAGCCTTTGTTGATTTTATTTTTAATCAACTGAACTAAATGGCAGATTTTCTGAAACAATATTGATCATCTAAAAATAAAAATGCAATCTTATCGTAGCATCAATGTATACATCAATTAGAGATTATTCAAGGGGTATGTAG
>NC_091557.1:11372104-11377104 GCF_042767895.1 Penaeus vannamei | reverse complement strand
GAAATATAAACGGGAGAACTTAAAGTTACATATACAAAGAAATAATGATATGGACTGCAAACATTAAAGCTAATTTGATCGATATATTGTTTGTTTTAATAATTTTAAAGCTTATGGATACAGGCGACTTCGTATCACAGTTAAAATTTGAAGAACTACAAGCACTCAGAGAGTGCATACATCCACCAATGCGGGTAATAAAGGTAATAATATTGATAATCTTGACAATAGGGGTAACTAAAGCAATCATTAAATATAATCTGGATCAGGATCATGGTATAAATTAGGCTAAATGACCGAAATTCACCTCTGGTAAAATTTTGATAAAAATCTATCCAGTTAACCAACCAACCAACTAACTAACGAACGCTACCAAAAACATAACCACCTTAGCGGAGGTAATGAGAAAGTAAAGAGAGGCAAGCCCTATTAGCGGGATAACTAACCAATTTCCCCATCCCCTTGCAGATCTGTCACTAGTCTACAAAAATCACAATATATTATACAGCGCATCTTCCACATCATTACGTAACACTTGTTTTGTATGTCTTGAGTACCGACCACAGCCCCTTTTTGTGCTTATAAAATGCAAATGAAATGTATTAGTGTACCCTACAACAGTGCTGACAGTTTTCTGAAATTGCTCCTTCTTATACTACAGAAAACGCGATGTAGCGTTGTGGTTGAAATTAAGCGTTGGCAGCGCTATATTTGAAATCTGGAATTGTAGTTGAGGGAGGTTTAGGAAGCGATCGTTGACTGGACAAGCCTTAACGGTTCCTCATCTAGCAGAAACGGCGCATATTTCAGAAACAGTAACTAGCCACACACTAACTTTGCATGGTAAAGCAGTATATAAATAGCTTCTAAGTATGATTTTCGTAATTTCTTTCGCACTCTAAATTTGTACCTTTGTCCTAGAAAATTTCTATTGAATAATTTAATGTAATACTTACCATTTAGATTAGTGGTTCCTATTCTTTTTGCGTAGTAACCCCGTCAGCCATTTCACCCGTCTCGATTTACCCCGTCATTCAGAACACTCATCCTCATTAAACCCTATCTGCCAGTTCCCCTGTCCTAATTTATCCCTTCTGTGAGTTCACCCACAACAAGTTACCTTTTATGTGGCTAAAGAAAAAAGAAAACAGAAAATCCAAACGTAAAATTGACTTGCATAATAACTTTTTACTTGCATGATAGATATTTTAGCAATCTTCCTACTTCTGTGGCAGATTTCATCCGGGCCAACCGAGTAACATTCCGGCTCTCAACCCTACCAAACCGCCACACTAGAGGAACAGGCATATGAAAGCGTGGTTTGGGTGGTGGCATATTGTGAAGGGCGTTTGGTCGCTTTTTGTATGTGATTGTAGAAAAGTATCATTATTTTTTTCTCTAACGATTTTTTTTCAGTCTTCTATATCTCCGACCAAAGATTTTGTTTTAACTTCTCTAGAACAACTTGAATCGCCAAATACCCAGACAGCCTCTGCATATTCCAACCCTGTACACGGTGGAATTTTTACTATGATTGTTATTTATTTGCTTAAATTTCCTTCGGAGATAAACACAAAGCAGTTGCATTAGAAGGCGCAACTACAGGAGTCGAGGCCAAGGAAAGTAAGTTATATGGCATGCTGCATGTTCCGAAGTGATGGACCTTGCCGTATCGCAGGCAACATAGTCTTAAATGACTTTCATCAAGGCCAGATGTGAGACTGCATGTGAGAAACAGAGGGGAAAGCATCTCTGCAAGAGCTTACAAACCGTGAAGGCAGTTGGTCTAAAGAGCAGCTTGGTGTTGGAGCGCAGTTATACAAATAGGAAAATAAGTACACAGTAGTTCAGTGAATATAAGCACTCGGTAACAAGGTCTATACAAGTACAGGGGCCGGATTCTCAGAAAAGCCATAGGTTAAGGCGCGCTGGAGGCCTTAACCGTCTTGCTGTCTTTCCCTTGCATAAGAGCGAAGAGTGTTGATTTCCCGCCCGCCGTAAATCGCTAACGGCTCCTCTCCTCCTACCTTGACCTAAAGCGCCTTAACTCGCAGCAATATAGCGGGTCCCTTACTCTGTGTATGTGTATGTAAGATCGCTCGGCCGTAAGTTAAGGCGCCTTAACGCGTTTGAGAATCCGGCCCCCGGTCTCGTTACTAAGCGACCAAATACCATAGTCTTTGGTCGCTTACTGACGAGACCTATACGTACATAGACTATATGAAGCTTTGGGCCTCACATGTTTTTTTTAATCGGTGTGATACGTGCTTTCCTATCTTGCTTTGTAAGCGACTCAAATTCGTCCGTCTCGCGCTTGACGTCACGTGGCGTATAAATAAGCCTAGGGGTTCAACGCTACTCGTGTGGTCATTCTTGGATGTAATAATGCAGTCTGCTTTAGATAAGGGTCATGAGTCTAGATTTGTCTCACTGGATTTTAGTGCAGCTTTTGGCACTGTTAATCACAAGGATTTAATTTTTAAGTTAGAGTCTGTTGGTGGTAAAGTTTTAAGTACTCTAACTGAATTTTAACTGGTAGGCAGCAGCGTGTTCATGTTGATGGTAGTTTTAGCTCGTATCCCCGTGTGTCTTCTGGGGTTCCTCAGGGTAGTGCTCTTGACTCTTTATTTTATATACAAGCAGTATGTGGTCTGGCATTACTAATTAAATGTTGGCATTTGCTGATACTTCTCTCTATGCTGATATTCCTTCTCCGGCATCTAGGCAAACAGTAGCTGACACTATCACAATAGACCTGATGGTGATTCAATCGTGGTGCTCTCGGTGGGGCATGAAATTATATCCTACTAAGTCTAAAGAAATGATTGTGAGTAGGTCTCGAACGCAGTTGCCTCAGCATTCAAGTCTGCTGATTAATGGAGTCTTAATCACTTCATTGGATAACCTGAAGCTCTTAGGTGTAACCTTTGATTCAAAGCTTACATTTGAATTGCATATTAGGAATATGGCTTGGGCAATTTCATCAAAGTTAGGCATCATTCGCAAGTGCAAGAAAATCTATGAAGATGACAACATTACTCGTAGGTGTTTCTTTTCTTTTATTCTGCCTCATTTTGAGTATTGTTCTCCTGTGTGGTTATCTGCTGCAGATTCACACCTAGGACTGCTTGATCGTTCTTTTAATTCCATTAAATTTCTCCTGTCTGACTTAAATTTGGACACTGGACATCGTAGAGTTTTCGGGCTCTTTCAGTCTTATACAAGATTGTAACCGATAATTCACATCTCTATAAGTTTTACCTGATTTTTATCAACCTGCAAGTATTACCAGAAGTTCTATGACCCTAAATTCAATGACATTTGATGTAAGTCGATCGTCTATAAGTTAGTTTTCTAGATGCTTTTTTACTGCAATTTGTAGACTTTGGAACAGATTGCCTTCAGAGATTGTAACTTCTCCGACTCTTGATAAGTGTAAAAGAACTAACGCTTTTCTTACGCCAATATCTGACACTATCTTCTCATTCTTTCTTTATTTATACCACCTTTGGTGGTTTAAATCTGATTTTTCAGTGTGGCTCTTTATATAGCTTTTGATAATGATAATGATAATAATAATAATAATTGTTCGTGATTATTATTATTATAATAATTATGATTATTATTATATGTAAATATATGTGTATGTATGCATATGTGTACATATATTCATTCATAAATATGAATGAATAAATAAATAAATAAATAAATAAATAAATAAATAAATAAATAAATAAATAAATAAATAAATAAATATATATATATATATATATATATATATATATATATATATATATATATAATGTATGTGTGTGTGTGTGTGTGTGTGTGTGTGTACATATATATAAATAAGCTCTACTTATCGGTTTTATGCAGTGAGTGTTGTGATACGTTGGTTGTATGATTTGTTTTATAAAACAAATCGTCAAAAACTTTTATGACATGTCTTCTTTGTTTATTTTATTTATTATGCCATATCTAAGCTGCAGCATGAGAATGGCAAAACTGAATCCACGTAAAATATGCAATATAGGCCGATATCTAAAATTACTTAAGTATTTGCTCATTTGCTACCGTTTTCTATTATCTCCTCCCCCCCTACCATGCTCTAATTCCCCCGGCCCCGTGCTCTCCGTCCACGCCACATGACGTCATAGGCCTTATCACCCAAAGCTGCGCAGAACTCCGAAGTGACGAGACTTGTACCTTGCTCGCTTAAAACGAGACTTGCCTTGTGTGGACTGATATCTTAAATCGTAAATACAAGATCTAGACATTCCTGAATCGGAAAGCCTTCGCGGAGTTTACTGCAAGAGTTACATAAAGAGAGGCTATTCAGCATAAAATGAATAACATATATAAAATGGGGTACCGGAAACGATGAACTGAGCATCAAAACCATGTGATTTGTGTTGGTTCTTGCCATATGTTTACCTCCGAAATAGAAGTCCAGTGAGAGCATGAATAAAATGACAGTATATAACACTGAAACGAAAGTCTTTAGACCACACTACCCTGAACGTAGAAAAGCGTTTCGCAGTCGAGACGTATTTGTCAGTCAGGAAAATACAAAAGAGGAGATTGAGGGAAAAGACAACACTTGACTGCCGCATTTAAAACAAAACAAAACCAGAGCCAGAAAAGTTAAGGAGAGAGCAGAGCCAGCGTGAACACAAAGGAAGTCAGCGGTAATATTAAACAAAGTGTGAGTTATGAGAGCCTGCGTTACATAAGAAATGCCATCAGAGGGGGAGGAAATGCAAATGCTGCAAACATATATCAAATGGAATCTTTTGCAGGAGACAGTAAGCGGTTTTGTGCATTACTTTCGAAAGTGAACCATCATGATAATTTTGGTCTTGCACAGACGCTAATTTATTTGCATTAGAATTATTTCAAATGCGTTCTTCAAAAAGGCACTGCAGTGAAATTAAATGCACAGGCATGGACTGAAACAGTCTCTGAACTATAACGATATATTACTAAAATTGAGTATACAT
>NC_091557.1:11354604-11357104 GCF_042767895.1 Penaeus vannamei | reverse complement strand
AGTTTCAATCAATTACGTGTCAAAGCCCACAAGACAGTGATGACACGACTACTACACCAGATTCACGGTGTCGATAAGGAGACAGGACAAAAAGCCCGAACTATTTATAGATTATGATGCTTTTCCCGACAATGTTAAAGGATTTTTAAATAAAAACAAGTACAAGCGCGATCAGAATGTTTGACCAGGCAACACCGTCAGCGTTCCCAGAGACTAGAACCCATATCATAAAAATAAAACGAATAAAAGCTCAATCTCTCCTCGGGCATTTTGAAGAAATTAAAATGCTAGTTCTGAAGAAAAAACATAAACATTATGCATAAGCGAAACATGGCTCCACCAGGAAATGGTTAGTAATTTCATCAATATTCCAAACCTTAAAGTTCATAGATGCTATGCAGGGCGTGGAGGAGGAGTATGTATATATATGTACGGGATACCCTGAAGTCAAACAGGATATCTGCTACAACAGTTAACAAGACGCCGTAGATGTTACCGTACAAAGCAACATGCTTCCTTCCTTCATTATTGGCGCTGTCTATAGCTACCCCATGCAACATGCAACCCCGGAATCTTTTGAATATTTAGATTTTTTTTTATTAGAGAGAAACGTCTTTAAAAAGGATATATATATTTTTTTTATCTTAGGTAACCTATAAGATGATTTGACAAAATCTAATGCCGGGTTAGCTCAGATAATAATAAAAAAAGAACAATAAATAAACCTACGTGAATTACAGAAAATGCCTCTTCTCTATTAAATGTAATAGTAACTAATAGATAAGATATCACTCTCCATTCCGATGTCATCCCGTGCCGTGTTGCTGACCAGGGACATATCACGATGACGTTAAACATAAAGAAAACAAAGCGACCACCAGTAATAATAACTTTTCGCGATTTCAAACACTCTGACCCTCAGTTATTCTGCGAGCTTATCTTGCCTAAAGAAATGAGTCCATTAGATATTTCATTGACAGATGATGTAGACAATCAAGCAACTATTCTCACGGAAGTTATTAAAAGCAGCATTGATACGCTGGCTCCCTACGTAACGCGAACCGTTAGACGTCCCCCTGCTCCATGGAGAAATGACATCAAGAGCCACTAACAATAGAAATAATACCCACTAAGCTCTTAAAATTAACAGACATGAAGCCGCCCTTCAGTCAGATTATAAAGTAAAAAAAAAAAAAAATGTAAAATCGCTAAATCATTGTGCAAAAAGAAATCACTTCAGAAATTTATTTACAGAATATGAGAACAACTCGGACAGAACATGGAAAATTGTTAAAATACGTCCCTAACAACAAACGCCACTAAAACGATTGTAGTAAATCAACTGATGAGTTTCCTGGAGGCCAATAACCTATTATCTAAATCACACCATGGCTTTAGAAATGGGTTATCTACTGAAACAACTTTATTACAGATTACTGATGAAATTTATAGCAAACAAAAATCTGGTAAATTTGGTCACACTGTGCAACCTTTCCAAACCTTTGGCAGTGTCAACCATGAAGTTCTCTATAACAAGTTAGTAAGTCATAAAATTGGTATCTTTTGGTTTGAAACATATTTAGATACTAGGACCCAATCGGTAAGAATTAATGATAGTATATCATCAAAACGACTAGTACCTTTTGGTATTCCTCAAGGTTCTATTTTAGGTCCAATCCTATTTATAATTTTGATAAATGATTTATCAGTCATAGCCCATAGCTACCTTCTAGTGCAGTACGCCGATGATTCACAGTTATTTCATAGTGACAGTAAACAACTTTAATACATTAATAAAATACACTCAGCATACTTTTACACAAGCAACATTATATTTTGACACCAATAGCCTTGAACTAAATCCACATGAAACTCAATGCATATTCATGGGTAGTCGGCAAAACATGACTAAAATTCCAAATAACACAGCCATAGAATTTGACGGTTGCTCTATCAAAAAGAACACTTTAGAGAAAAAAAATTAGGAGTACCCTTAGACAGATTCATGACATTTGATCCACAGGTTGACAAAATACACATGGAAGTAATAATAATCACATAAGAAATCAAATCACTACTGAAAGTAGAATCACGGTTGTGCGAACTCTAGTTTTAAGCATAAACACTTGTTCATTTTTGGGGGGTTCGACTAACAAAACCCAGAAGCAAAAAGTACAAAAGTTACAAAACATTACTACAAGAATTGCATTAGGTAATATTATCACATCATTCCGCATATTCAAAAATTAAAAAGGTTAAAAGTCCATTCTAAATGCAGTTATGACACATTTTCATTTACAAACTCATTCATGGGAATTATCCACAATGGTTATTGCCCTTGCAAACTGTAAGGTACACATCAAGTGTCCAGACACGTCAGGTAAATTCTCTTTATGTTAAGATATCGAATATCGATGAACGGGCACGACAAATGCAAATACGTGGACCCAAGTAATTTCAAAACGAAGTTAAAAGAATACCTCTTAAGTTATCAACTGTA
>NC_091557.1:11317104-11329604 GCF_042767895.1 Penaeus vannamei | reverse complement strand
ATATATATACACACACATCTTTGTATATATATATGTATATATACATATAAATATATGTATATATATACATATATTTGGATATTTGGATGGAGAAACAAGCTGATAAATTGCTAAACAGATAGATAGACAATTATCAGAGACACACATACAGACTCAAATTTCATCCAACGAGGCGGAACAAAGAGGGAAACCACTTCATGTTGTCTGCACAATTGAGGTAAAAATCTGGGAAACAATAAGGCATAATGGTCCTTATTTACGCCTGTAGGAAGTCACACTCACTATGCATGATTCATTCGCAGATACGTAATGGAGACTCGCCACTTTCACACACTGTTATCCTAAAAAAAGATTTTCTTCTCTCGCCCTGTAGGGATTATGGTTAATACTGCTGTTCCGTTTAGAGAATATCCACTTTTGCAGCTGTTATGAACGTTGCGCTCAATCTAGCTAATTGACATGTGCAATTTGTTACCTTTGAAGTACGGTTATTTCTTGGCTAGACGGATATATATCGTGTGTATGTATGTGCAAGCATATAGGACAAAGATATGGAGAATATATATTTGTTCGAAATTTTCAAATATTTATTTTTTTCCCCAGTGGATTTCAACACCGTAAATGCTGTATTGTTCTGTTTTATAAGCGCTGCTATCCGTCGCCCTCTCGCTAATCCCTTTACACTGATTCTCTGCCTGCCTGCCTCTCTCTCTCTCTCTCTCTGCCTCTGTCTCTCTCTCTCTCTGCCTCTGTCTCTGTCTCTCTCTCTCTCTTTCTATCTTTTTATCTCTCTCTATTTTCTCTCTCTCCCTCCCTCTTTCTCTCTCTCTCTCTATATATATATATCTCAATCTTGACAAGTCTCTATTGTGTCTATGTCTTTCTTGTACACACACACACACACACGCGCGCACAAACACACACACATTTACACTTACACTCACAATCACACGCACAAGCATACACACACACACACACACACACACACACACACGCTCACACATTCACACTTACACTCACACTCACACGCACACAAACACACACACATTCACACTTACACTCACCCTCACACGCACATGCATACACACACACACACACACACACACATACACACAAATACACATACATAAACGCACGCGCGCACAAACGCACCCACAAATTGTACTTACGTGTGCACATAGACACATACACAACCATATACAGTGTGTGTATCTTTATGCTAATGTGTGTGTGTGCGGTTATGTCGAGTGAACGCATGTCGGAGTGTGCCAATTTCTCTTCATCATTCAACATTGTTATTTTTCCATCCCAATTTCTTCGAATCCATCCATCGATTTTCCTTCTTCTTGCACGGTCTCTCCTTCTTCCTTCTTCTCCTTCTAGATAGACAGACAGATGGATGGACAGATAGATGGACCCTTATTCCTCGTATCCGATCGCTTTCTCCTCCTTCGTACACGCTCTCTTCCCTCCTCGCCCCTCTGTCTCCCTCCCTCTCCCTCTTCCTTCTCCCTCCTCCCTCTTCTCCCACCTCCTCTTCTATCCCTCCCTCCTTCTCCCTCCTCTATCCCTCCTCCCTCCTCCACCCTCCATTCTCTTCTCCCACCTCCACCTCCTAATCCATTCCTCCGCCCTCCTCCCTCCTCCCACCACCGCTCTCCTCCGTCCCTCCCTCCTAATCCCTTCCTCCCACCTCCACCCTCTTCTCCCTCCTCCTTCCTCCACCTTCTTCTTCTTCCCCCATCCTCCCACCTCCACCCTCTTCTCCCTCCTCCCTCCTCCCACCTCCACCCTCTTCTCCCTCCTCCTTCCTCCACCTTCTTCTCCTTCCCCCATCCTCCCACCTCCACCCTCTTCTCCCTCCTCCCTCCTCCCACCTCCACCCTCTTCTCCCTCCTCCTTCCTCCACCTTCTTCTCCTTCCCCCATCCTCCCACCTCCACCCTCTTCTCCCTCCTCCCTCCTCCCACCTCCACCCTCTTCTCCCTCCTCCTTCCTCCACCTTCTTCTCCTTCCCCCATCCTCCCACCTCCACCCTCTTCTCCCTCCTCCCTCCTCCCACCTCCACCCTCTTCTCCCTCCTCCTTCCTCCACCTTCTTCTCCTTCCCCCATCCTCCCACCTCCACCCTCTTCTCCCTCCTCCCTCCTCCACCCTCTTCTCCCTCCTCCTCCCTCCTCCCACCTCCACCCTCTCCTCCCTCCTCCCTCCTCCCACCTCCACCCTCTTCTCTCTCCTCCCTCCTCCCTCCTCCACCCTCTTCTCCTCCCTCATCCCTCCTCCACCTTCTTCTCCTTCCTCCATCCTCCTCCCACCTCCACCCTCTTCTCCCTCCTCCATCCTCCACCCTCTTCTCCCTCCTCCCTCCTCCCTCCTCCTCCCTCATCCCTCCTCCACCCTCTTCTCCTCCCTCCTCCCACCTCCACCCTCTTCTCCCTCCTCCTTCCTCCACCTTCTTCTCCTTCCCCCATCCTCCCACCTCCACCCTCTTCTCCCTCCTCCCTCCTCCACCCTCTTCTCCCTCCTCCTCCCTCCTCCCACCTCCACCCTCTCCTTCCTCCTCCCACCTCCACCCTCTTCTCTCTCCTCCCTCCTCCCTCCTCCCCCCTCTTCTCCTCCCTCATCCCTCCTCCACCTTCTTCTCCTTCCTCCATCCTCCTCCCCCCTCCACCCTCTTCTCCCTCCTCCCTCCTCCACCCTCTTCTCCCTCCTCCCTCCTCCCTCCTCCACCCTCTTCTTCCTCCTCCCTCCTCCCTCCTCCATCCTTCCCTCCTCCTTCCTCCCTCTCTAATCCCTTCCTTCCCGCCCTCCGCCGGGCTTCGGACGCGCCCGACTATTGGCTCTCACAAATAGAGCAAACACAGCCCGGGGAGGCCAAATCTGGTTAAATAATGAGACGCCAACAAAGTGGAAAAGAAACAGTCGGATTGGCACGAGGGGGGGACCGCGTCAAGATCACGCCTAGATGAATATATTTCTCTTTATTTGATTTCCTCGCAGGTCCCGGCCGTTGCTCCTGGGGAAGATTTTTCTGATCTGTTGCGATGGGAAGGCTTTCCTCGGGCATGCACGGACTCAGCGGGAAGGGGGCGCATTCTGGTATGTGGTATGTTGTGGGGAAGAGTGGGAGAATGTGTTGTGGGGAAATGTGGGAAGATATGTTGTGGGGAAGAGTGGGAGAATGTGTTGTGGGGAAATGTGGGAAGATATGTTGTGGGGAAGAGTGGGAGAATGTGTTGTGGGGAAATATGTTGTGGGGAAGAGTGGGAGAATGTGTTGTGGGGAAATATGTTGTGGGGAAGAGTGGGAAGATATGTTGTGGGGAAGAGTGGGAGAATGTGTTGTGGGGAAATATGTTGTGGCGAAGAGTGGGAGAATGTGTTGTGGGGAAGAGTGGGAGAATGTGTTGTGGGGAAGAGTGGGGAAATATGTTGTGGGGAAGAGTGGGAGAATGTGTTGTGGGGAAATATGTTGTGGGGAAGAGTGGGAAGATATGTTGTGGGGAAGAGTGGGAGAATGTGTTGTGGGGAAATATGTTGTGGGGAAGAGTGGGAGAATGTGTTGTGGGGAAGAGTGGGAGAATGTGTTGTGGGGAAGAGTGGGGAAATATGTTGTGGGGAAGAGTGGGAGAATGTGTTGTGGGGAAGAGTGGGAGAATGTGTTGTGGGGAAGAGTGGGAGAATGTGTTGTGGGGAAGATGTGGGAAGATATGTTGTGGGGAAGAGTGGGAGAATGTGTTGTGGGGAAGAGTGGGAGAATGTGTTGTGGGGAAGAGTGGGGAAATATGTTGTGGGGAAGAGTGGGAGAATGTGTTGTGGGGAAGAGTGGGGAAATATGTTGTGGGGAAGAGTGGGAGAATGTGTTGTGGGGAAGAGTGGGGAAATATGTTGTGGGGAAGAGTGGGAGAATGAGAGTGGGAGAATGTGTTGTGGGGAAGAGTGGGGAAATATGTTGTGGGGAAGAGTGGGAGAATGTGTTGTGGGGAAATATGTTGTGGGGAAGAGTGGGAGAATGTGTTGTGGGGAAGAGTGGGGAAATATGTTGTGGGGAAGAGTGGGAGAATGTGTTGTGGGGAAGAGTGGGGAAATATGTTGTGGGGAAGAGTGGGAGAATGTGTTGTGGGGAAGAGTGGGGAAATATGTTGTGGGGAAGAGTGGGAGAATGTGTTGTGGGGAAGAGTGGGGAAATATGTTGTGGGGAAGAGTGGGAGAATGTGTTGTGGGGAAGAGTGGGAGAATGTGTTGTGGGGAAGAGTGGGGAAATATGTTGTGGGGAAGAGTGGGAGAATGTGTTGTGGGGAAATATGTTGTGGGGAAGAGTGGGAGAATGTGTTGTGGGGAAATATGTTGTGGGGAAGAGTGGGAGAATGTGTTGTGGGGAAGAGTGGGAGAATGTGTTGTGGGGAAGAGTGGGGAAATATGTTGTGGGGAAGAGTGGGAGAATGTGTTGTGGGGAAGAGTGGGAGAATGTGTTGTGGGGAAGAGTGGGGAAATATGTTGTGGGGAAGAGTGGGAGAATGTGTTGTGGGGAAGAGTGGGAGAATGTGTTGTGGGGAAATATGTTGTGGGGAAGAGTGGGAAGATATGTTGTGGGGAAGAGTGGGAGAATGTGTTGTGGGGAATATGTTGTGGGAAGAGTGGGAGAATGTGTTGTGGGGAAGAGTGGGAGAATGTGTTGTGGGGAAGAGTGGGGAAATATGTTGTGGGGAAGAGTGGGAGAATGTGTTGTGGGGAATGTGGGAAGATATGTTGTGGGGAAGAGTGGGAGAATGTGTTGTGGGGAAGAGTGGGGAAATATGTTGTGGGGAAGAGTGGGAGAATGTGTTGTGGGGAAGAGTGGGAGAATGTGTTGTGGGGAAATATGTTGTGGGGAAGAGTGGGAGAATGTGTTGTGGGGAAAAGGGGGAAAATATGTTGTGGGAAAAAGTGGTAAAATATGTTGTGGAGAAAAGTGGGAAAATATGTTGTGGGGAAAAGAGGGGAAATATGTTGTGGGGAAAAGTGGGAAAACATGTAGGGAAAAGTGGGAAGATATGTTGTGGGGAAAAGTGGGAAAATATGTTGTGGGGAAAAGTGGGAAAATATGTTGTGGGGAAAAGTGGGAAAATATGTTGTGGGGAAAAGTGGGAAAATATGTTGTGGGGAAAAGTGTATATTGTATTGTATTTTGTGGGAAAATATGCTGTGGGGACAACGGGAAATATGTTGTGGGTTAAAGTGGGAAAATATGTTGTAGGGAAAAGTGGGAAAATATGTTGTGGGGACAACGGAAAATACGTTGTGGGGAAAAGTGAGAAAATATGTTGTGGGGAAAAGAGGGAAAATATGTGGGGAAAACGGAAAATATGTTGTGGAGAAAAGTGGGAAAATATGTTGTGGGGCAAAGCGAGAAAATATGTGGGGCAAAGTGGGAAAATATGTTGTAGGGAAAATATTTTGTGGGGAAAACGGAAAATGTGTTGTGGGGAAGTTTCTACGGTCATTTTTTGTATGATAGTATGGTATTCAAAGGAGTAGGAGGAGAGGGTAGATATGGGTAGGATAGGTATTGATAAAAAGAGGAAGGGTTAAGGACAATGGATGGTTAGATCAAATGAAGGATATTTATCCGTCTGAGGAAGGAGAATAAATTATCAATATAAAAGGTGGGGGATTCTGTAAAGATGTCTGACAAGTTGGGGGGTCAAGGAAGAAGGGATATGTGAGGGAAAGTAAGGGTACGGGCTTCGGTAAAGCGAGGACAGGATATTAGGATATGTGGGACAGAGAGATGGACATTGCATGTAGGGCATAGAGGTAGGTTAGAGGAATGTGACATGAGGTGTGAGTGAGTGATTCTGGTGTGGCCTATTCGTAGGCGGGCAAAAGCAGTTTCCCAACATCTGTTTCGATGGTATGGAGCTGACCAAGGGGAGATTGAGGGCTTTATGGTTTGTTGGTGTACAGACCTGACCAGAAGGATTGCCATCGGTTGTAAAGAAAAGTTTTGAAGTGGGGGTAGTAGTCGGTGGCTGGGATGTGTGAAAAACGGGGTTGGTGTCTTGTGGGCAGGGCAGCAGATCATGCTAAGTCATCAGCTTTTTCGTTGCCGGGAATCTCGACATAGCTGGCTATCCAGCAAAAATTCACTGTTTTCTGTCGTGTAGACAGATAGAATAGCTGGTCGTGTATCTTATGGGCTATAGGGTTGATAGAGTGTATGGATTGTATGAATGATATTGAGTTACGTGAGTCAGTGAAGATGGTGAAGGATGAGGAAGAGATGGAATATATGCGTTGTAGAGCAAAGAGGATAGCATATAGTTCTGTAGTAAGGATGCTCGATTCAGGTGGAAGAGGAAAGCTGTATGCCTGAGAGGGAAAGACTACAGCAAAACCAGTACCTGAGCTGGATTTAGACCCGTCAGTATAGATATGAGTGGTAGAGGAGTGACTAGAGATATGAGCAAGGAAATGTATGAGAAGGATAGAAGGTGGAATGTTTGACTTTGGTAGATCAGGGAAAATAGAGGAGCAATTACAAGAGACAGGTACTAGCCAGTCTGGGTAGAAAGAGGAAGAATTCGGAGATGAGGAAAGGATGAATAGGAAAGAAGAGCGTCCATACGAACAGGAAAAGGGACAGGTAAATGGGGAGAGGAAGAGAAGATACGAAGAATAGGTTGAGGGGCAGTTAGTTTGGAGAGTGAAAATTGGTGGAAGCGAGCATAGTTTCTTAGGGACAGAAGTCTCGAGAGGGATAGTAGTCCTGATTCAACGTATAAGCTTTCAACTGGAGAGGATCGGAAAGCTCCTAGGGCTAAGCGGAGACCGCAATGGTGCATAGGATCAAGGAGAGAGAGAAGAGAGGCAGAGGCAGAAGAATATATGTGGCAACTATAGTCAAGGGTGGAGAGGATTAGAATAATATGGAGATGAAGGAGTGTTTTGCGGTCTGATCCACAGGATAGGTGGGAGAGGGTTTGTAGTAGTCGGAGGCGATGGCGAGCTTTTTCTTTAATAGAAAGGATATGATCCCGCCAAGATAACTTGGAGTAAAAAATAACTCTAAGAAACTTTCTGGAAGATCGGGATTGGATGGGGGTATTATAAAGGAGGAGTGGAGGTTGGTAGCCTATACGTGAATGAGAGAAAAGGATGGAGAAGGTTTTACAGGTAGAGAAACGAAAGCCGTGGTTGGTAGCCAAGGAAGAGATTGATGTTATCAACGACTGGATAAGTTGATGGAGAACTTCTATGGAACGGTCGGAGGCGAAGATGGCTAGATCATCTACATACAGTGATGAACGGATTTTTGGTGGTAAAGCAGATACTAATCCGTTTACAGCTATGAGGAACAGTGTGGTGCTCAGTGTGGTGCCTTGTGGGACACCTTCAAATTGAGGAAAGGAGGGGGAAGTGGAAGAGGCAAATCTGACACGGAAGCTATGGTCAGAGAGGAAGGATTTTATAAAAAGACATGTTTCCATGTATTCTGTGGAGATATAGCTGTTGTAGTATATGGTGCCGCCAAGTAGTATCATTTTTTTCGACAGCTACCACCGCGACAAAATTCGAATTGGTTTGGTGAAATGATTTTGTGGTATTCTAGGTACTACATTAATCTGAAATTTATCATTTCCATTAATTTACAGATTGTAAGGGCTTTGGGCGATAGTCTTGGGGAAGAGTACCTGTTTTGTTAGATTTCAGGAAAGGTAATACTATGGCTTCTCTCCAGTGGGGAAGAAAGGTTCCAGTCGTCCATGTGTTATTGAATATTGAAAGAAGGAAGGATAAGGGAGTAGGAGAAAGGTGTCTTAGCATACGGTAATGTATACCGTATGGGCCTTCATGGGTGTTGCGGCATGACTGAAGTGCATCATAGATCTCAGAAGAAGAAAAGGGTGCATTATAAGGTTCTGTAGATGATAGGGAGAAGGAGATAGGAGTGCGCTCTTTGTCTGACTTTAAGGAAGAGAAATGAGGAGAAAGATGAGAGCCACTACTGACGGCTAAAAAAGGCACCAAGTTCAGTAGCTACTTGAAGAGGGTCAGAGATGAGGTTATTATGAATATGGAGAACGGGGGTAGGATGAGGAGGATGTTTTCCGAATCCACCGCCAGACTGCAGAGACTGGTTTGGAGGATGTTATGGAGGATACATACTTTTGCCAGCTGTTTGTCATGGAGTTACGCTATGTACAGTGAAGATGGGTTGATGCTTTTTTAAAGGATATGAAAGCTGTTAGTTGACTAGGGGTACCTCTCTTGTCTCGGAAGCTATTCCAAGCTGCACGCTTCAGACGAAGCGCTTATATAATTCAAGGCTTCACCATGGAACACATTTTGAGGTGTAAGGTCGGGATGTTCGATAGATGGTTATATAGGCTGTATTTAGGACGTTAGTTGTGAAGTATTGCAGCATTTTTGAGGTGGTAGAGAATGATGATGGAGGAAGTTCAAGAGTAGATAGAGAGGTAAAGGTATTCCAGTCTGCTCTGCCAAAGCACCAGCGAGGAGGATTTGGGAGTGGGATATAGGATGTTGAAGAAAGAGTTGGGAAGTGATCACTAGAGTGAAAAATGTCTAGGACAGACCAATGAAAGTCTATATGAAGGATAGGAGAGCAAAGAGAGAGATCTAGGTGTGAAAAAGATTTAGTGCATAGTCGAAATGAGTGGGACTTGGAATTTAGGAGGATAAGGTCAGTTTAACTAGAAATTGTTCCAAGGAGCGACCCCTAGCATTGATAATAGTCACCCAAGTGAGTATGGCGACAGTGAAAGTCTCCAGCTATTGGGAAAGGTGGTTGGAGTTGGGAAAGTAAGGTCTCAAACTCTACGAGGTCAATAGGGAGGGAAGGAGAGAAGTAGACTGAAATGATTGTGATCCAGTGGTGAAGGAAAATCCGGATAATTGTGCAAGGTATAGTGGTTTGCAAAGGAGGTATGATATATGATGTTTTATGATGAGCAAGTATGGAAGAAGCAAATATAGAATAAGGGAGTGACACAAAATGGTAGTTGGAAATTGGTATTGGAGGATGTGTGAGGAAGGTTTCTTGGAGGCAGACGATAGATGGATCGTAAGAGGAGAGGAGGTCAGGTCTGTGTGAGCGAAAGCCTCTAATGTTCCACTGCAGTAGAGCCATTGTGGATCATTCTGCAACTATTATGGGTGGCAATGTATGTCTGAGAGGTAAGAGGAGGGGTATCTGGGGGCTGAGGTATAGGATCAGGGGATGGCGGTGGTAGTATAGTATCAAGAGAATCATCACGGGAAGGGTGGTCAGGGGGAAAAGGTGAAGGTATAGTATCTGGAGGTTCATCAAGAAAGGTGGGATCTGGGGAAGGACATTGTGCTAGAAGGGATTCGCGTGTGCATCCACGAGGAAATGGTAGGGATAATAGGGAAGGAAGGGTTTTTGGTGGTGGAGTGGATAGGGTGTGTGAGGAAGAGGGATAGGGGGGATGTCAGGAGGGGGAGGACTGATTTCGGCAGTCTCTGAGAATGTAGCCTGAATCTGGGTAGAGAAATTGATGGATGGGTGATTTAGGATGGAAAAAGGATTTGATTGGGGGATATGAGAATTAGAGATGGAAAGTTGAGGAGCAGGGGAAAGTGGTGCTGCAGATGTATAGACAAAATGTTAAATTAACAGTAAAATTTAGAAGTTCTTAGGAAAAGCGTCGAAATCCAAAGCAGAAGGCCCATCTACTGGATACCAATTATTGGACATTACCTTAGAAGACACTTCATATATAGGCTAGAAGAGTTGGAAAAGGAACTCGAGAAATTACATTCTGCAAGACCCACGTTGTAGTTTGCCAACGTATCAGCTGGGAACCACTGCAGGGTAAACATTGCTGAAGGTCCTGAGCGACCAACACCCGCAGTGTAGCGGTCAAACACTGGCTGAGGTAACCAACGGCGCTCGACCAAGGCGATCTCGCAGTTGTGACAATATATATATATAGGAACGCACCCTAGAAGGGGAGGTCGAAGGCGAGGAGGTGGGTTGGGAACGCATCCTTGGAGGGGAGGTCGAAGGCGAGGAGGCGGATTGGGAACGCATCCTAGGAGGGGAAGTCGAAGGCGAGGAAGCGGGTTGGGAACGCATCCTTGGAGGGGAAGTCGAAGGCGAGGAGGCGGGTTGGGAACGCATCCTTGGAGGGGAGGTCGATGGCGAGGAGGCGGGTTGGGAACGCATCCTAGGAGGGGAAGTCGAAGGCGAGGAGGCGGGTTGGGAACGCATCCTAGGAGGGGAAGTCGAAGGCGAGGAGGCGGGTTGGGAACGCACCCTAGCAGGGGAGGTCGAAGGCGAGGAGGCGGGTTGGGAACGCATCCTAGGTGGGGAGGTTGAAGGCGAGGAGGCGGGTTGGGAACGCATCTTAGGAGGGGAGGTCGAAGGCGAGGAGGCGGGTTGGGAACGCATCCTAGGAGGGGAGGTCGAAGGCGAGGAGGCGGGTTGGGAACGCATCCTTGGAGGGGAGGTCGAAGGCGAGGAGGCGGGTTGGAAAGGCATCCTAGGAGGGGAGTTCGAAGGCGAGGAGGCGGGTTGGGAACGCATCCTAGGAGGGGAGGTCGAAGGCGAGGAGGCGGGTTGGGAACGCATCCTAGGAGGGGAGGTCGAAGGCGAGGAAGCGGGTTGGGAACGCATCCTTGGAGGGGAGGTCGAATGCGAGGAGGCGGGTTGGGAACGCACCCTAGAAGGGGAGGTCGAAGGCGAGGAGGCGGGTTGGGAACGCATCCTAGGAGGGGAGGTCGAAGGCGAGGAGGCGGGTTGGGAACGCATCCTTGGAGGGGAGGTCGAAGGCGAGGAAGCGGGTTGGGAACGCATCCTAGGAGGGGAGGTCGAAGGCGAGGAGGCGGGTTGGGAACGCATCCTAGGAGGGGAGGTCGAAGGCGAGGAGGCGGGTTGGGAACGCATCCTTGGAGGGGAGGTCGAAGGCGAGGAGGCGGGTTGGGAACGCATCCTTGGAGGGGAAGTCGAAGGCGAGGAGGCGGGTTGGGAACGCATCCTAGGAGGGGAGGTCGAAGGCGAGGAGGCGGGTTGGGAACGCATCCTAGGAGGGGAGGTCGAAGGCGAGGAGGCGGGTCGGGAACGCATCCTAGGAGGGGAGGTCGAAGGCGAGGAAGCGGGTTGGGAACGCATCCTAGGAGGGGAGGTCGAGGGCGAGGAGGCGGGTCGGGAACGCATCCTAGGAGGGGAGGTCGAAGGCGAGGAGGCGGGTTAGGAACGCATCCTTGGAGGGGAGGTCGAAGGCGAGGAGGTGGGTTGGGAACGCATTCTAGGAGGGGAGGTCGAAGGCGAGGAGGCGGGTTGGGAACGCATCCTTGGAGGGGAGGTTGAAGGCGAGGAGGCGGGTTGGGAACGGATCCTAGGAGGGGAGGTCGAAGGCGAGGAGGCGGGTTGGGAACGCATCCTTGGAGGGGAGGTCGAAGGCGAGGAGGCGGGTTGGGAACGCATCCTAGGAGGGGAGGTCGAAGGCGAGGAGGCGGGTTGGGAACGCATCCTAGGAGGGGAGGTCGAAGGCGAGGAGGCGGGTTGGGAACGCATCCTTGGAGGGGAGGTCGAAGGCGAGAAGGCGGGTTGGGAACGCATCCTTGGAGGGGAAGTCGAAGGCGAGGAAGCGGGTTGGGAACGCATCCTAGGAGGGGTGGTCGAAGGCGAGGAGGCGGGTTGGGAACGCATCCTAGGAGGGGAGGTCGAAGGCGAGGAGGCGGGTTGGGAACGCATCCTAGGAGGGGAGGGCGAAGGCGAGGAGGCGGGTTGGGAACGCATCCTAGGAGGGGTGGTCGAAGGCGAGGAGGCGGGTTGGGAACGCATCCTAGGAGGGGAGGTCGAAGGCGAGGAGGCGGGTTGGGAACGCATCCTAGGAGGGGAGGTCGAAGGCGAGGAGGCGGGTTGGGAACGCATCCTTGGAGGGGAGGTCGAAGGCGAGAAGGCGGGTTGGGAAGGGATCCTGGGAGGGGAGGTGGGAGGCGAGGAGGCGGGTTGGGAACGCATCCTAGGAGGGGTGGTCGAAGGCGAGGCGGCGGGTTGGGAACGCATCCTAGGAGGGGAGGTCGAAGGCGAGGAGGCGGGTTGGGAACGCATCCTAGGAGGGGAGGTCGAAGGCGAGGAAGTGGGTAGGGAACGCATCCTAGGAGGGGAGGTCGAAGGCGAGGAGGCGGGTTGGGAACGCATCCTAGGAGGGGAGGTCGAAGGCGAGGAGTCGGGTAGGGAACGCATCCTAGGAGGGGTGGTCGAAGGCGAGGAGGCGGGTAGGGAACGCATCCTAGGAGGGGAGGTCGAAGGCGAGGAAGCGGGTTGGGAACGCATCCTAGGAGGGGAGGTCGAAGGCGAGGAGGCGGGTTGGGAACGCATCCTAGGAGGGGAGGTCGAAGGCGAGGAAGTGGGTAGGGAACGCATCCTAGGAGGGGAGGTCGAAGGCGAGGAGGCGGGTTGGGAACGCATCCGTGGAGGGGAGGTCGAAGGCGAGGAGGCGGGTAGGGAACGCATCCTAGGAGGGGAGGTC